>NW_007251236.1:83015-105398 GCF_000164805.1 Carlito syrichta
TTTTTTTTTTTTTGAGTCGGAGTCTCACTCTGTCTCCCAGGCTGGAGTGGCCACTGCGGCCTTGACCTACTGGGCTGAGACAATCCTTTTATCTCAGCCTTCCAAGTATCTGGAACTACAGGCACGTGCCCCCATGCCTGGCTAATTTTTTAAATTTACTGTAGAAATGAGGTCTCACCAAGTTGCCCAGGCTGGTCTCAAACCCTTGGACTCAGGCACTCCTCTCACCTTGGCCTCCCAAAGTGCTGGGATTACAGGCGTAAGCCACTGCACCCAACCAAAATTTTTTTCATTAGCTGGGCACGGTGCTAATTAAAGCACCAGCTGCTTGGAGGGTTGAGGCGGGAGGATTTCTTGAGCCCACAAGTCGGAGGTTGCAAGGAGCTATGATCGCACCACTGCATTCTAGCCTGGGCATCAGAGCAAGAATGTGTCTCAAAAAAAAAAAAACAATAATAAATATATGGCTTGTGTCAGGCATACGTAGCTGGTGCCACATTTCTACGGGCAGTACTGGCCTGGAGCCTCACTCTGGCTTCCTTGAGACAGAGTTGCCTGGGGTGGTACTTCCTTGCCCAACTCATCCCTGCCAGTGTGTCAGCCCAGGGCTTGTGTGAACTCATCCTGGGTCCCCCATAATCCAGACGGAATAGCTCCTTCCTTGGGCTCCTCTGAGGTCCTCGGTTCTGGATCCAAAGAGTGGATCTCCAAGTGGGGTATGAGAGCAATTCAGGCAGGCTTCCTGGTGGAGGTGCATGGGGCAGGGCGAGGACCAGAGTGAGGCCACAGGCACCCAGGACACGCCTGCTCTGAGGTGCAGCAGCTGCCCTGGGGCCGTGGCTTATCTGTCCTGCTCCCAGCCTTGTCGGCTTCAGCACAGTTCCCTCCTCAGGCGCCAGGCAGTGAGCCGCCTCTCTGCAGAGGTCCATGACTGAGCTCATCGCAGTCCCCAGGGTGGTCCTAACAGCCCTCTGCCTCAGGCAAAACCCCCACTGACGCCTGCTGAGCCGGCTTGTGTCCCGAGGACAGGGCCTCTTCCTCCCGTGCCTTTACCTCCGGGAGACAGACCACATTCATGGCAATCATCTTGCAGCTTAGAAAGGAAAGTGCCCAGGACCCTGAGGCGGGGGACAAGGAAAGGGCAGACGCAGGCAGCCCTCCCAGGCCCCTACCTGCTGCAGGCCATGGGGCCCAACATGCCCTGACACCAACAGGTTTCCTCGCACAAGCCAGACCTCACAGAGTGAGGGGCGCCGGAGGAGGGGAGCTGGAGACCTGGAGACGGGAGGGTCGGGGCTCATCTGTCAAGAACCGTCAAGCGACAGGGCCTCAGCCTGCCCGAGTGTGGGCTTCTCCAAGGCAATCCTCCACACTGACGGAATCAAGTACATTTCACGGGTGGGGATTAGGGGGTCAGGATCCCGGGCTGGGCTGCCACCTCCCCCACCCCGCCCCACTGCTCTCTTGCCATGCTGAGCCTGAACACCTACCCCCAGTCCCAAATGCGGTTGTGGTTAAGGGGCCTGCGGAGAAATAGACATCAGCGAGGCCTTTGTCCCTGTTTGTAAGAAAACACCACACACTCGAAGAGGCAAATCTTTATTATTATTATTATTATTATTATTTTGAGTCAAGGTCTCCCTCTGTCACCCAGGGTGGAGCACAGTGGCATGATCACAGTTCACTGCAGCCTCAACTTCACAGGTTCAGGTGATCCTCCTGTCTCAACCTCCCAAGCAGCTGCGACTACAGGCGCATGCCACCACACCTGACCAATTTTTTGATATTTTTGTAGAGATGAGGTCTTGCTATATTGCTCAGGCTGTTCTTGAACTCTGGGCTCAAACAATCCTTCCTCCTTGGCCTTCCAAAGTGTTGGGATTACAGGCTTGAGTCACCACACCTGGACTATTTATTTATTTATTTGTATTTTTTCTTAAACTTTTTTTGAATTGGAGTCTCACTCTGTCACCCAGGTTGGAGTGTAGTGGCACACTCACAGCCACCCCAGTGTCGACCTGCTAGGCTCCTGTGATCCTTCCGCTTTAGCCTTCCAAGTAGCCTGAACTACAGGCATGCTACCATGCCCGGCTAACTTTTGATTTATTGTAGAGACAAGGTCTCACCAAGTTGCCCAGGCTGGTCTCCAACCCGCGGGCTCAGGCAATCCACTCACCTCAGCCTCCCAAAGTGCTGGGACTACAGGCTGAGCCACCAAGCCTGGCCTATTTTTATTTTTATTTTTGAGTGGGAGTCTGTCATTCTGTCGCCCAGTCTGGAGTGCAGTGGCACACTCATGACCACCATAGCTTTGACCTACTGGGCTCAGGCAACCCTTCTGCCTCAGCCTTCCAAGTAGCTGGAACCACAGGCACACACCACCATGCCCAGCTAGTTTTTTGTTTTATTGTAGAGAAGGTCTCACCAAGTTGCCCAGGCTGGTCTTGAACCACTGGACTCAGGCAGTCCTTCCCCCTCGGCCTCCCATAGTGTGGGGATTACAGGCATGAGCCACTGCACCCAGCTACCTTTTTTTTTTTTTTTAATTAGGGGAACTGAGTGCTCTGAGGGTCCCAAAGCCTTGTTGAGGCCAAGAGTAGGTTCCTGAGATAACAGCAAGGGACCATCGGTTGTCCCCACCGAGCCCCATACCTACACCTGACCTGCCTTCCTGGAGTATGAGGGCCAGCTGGCCTTGGGTGCCCCGAGAACCCACAGCTATGGTCAGCCCCTCCTTGCCAGGCGGGACCATGGCATGAATGCCCCTCCTCTTCCTCTTCCTCTTCCTCCTCCTTCCTGCAGGACCAGGAAGATATCCAAACCTTGGCAGTAGCTCATAAGAGGTGTCCGAAAGGTCTGTGTTTGAACTCTGACTCGGCCCCCTGCTGCCTATTGACCTTGGCGGCTACTTGAACAATCAGAGCCCCCCACTTTTAGTTGGCAAGTGCTCCTATATATGTGCCCCTGGTATAGTGGAAAGCCATCTTGTCTTACCACCAGAGAGACCTGGATTGAGCCAGTAGCTAGCTGTGCATTCTCAGACAAGTTGCTTGAATACTCTGATCTTCATTCCCTTAAGAGATTTGTGCAAGGACTGAATGAAATCAGGTACTTAAAAGTACCTGAGGCTGGGCGCGGTGGCTCATGCCTGTAATCCTAGCACTTTGGGAGGTCTGGGCGGGAGGATTGCTCTAGACCAGCCTGGGTAATATAGCAAGACCTAATCTCTACAAAAAATTAAATAATTAGCCAGGTATGGTGGTGCATACCTGTAGTTCCAGCTACTCAGGAGGCTGAGATGGGAGGATTGCCTGGTGACCCATCCATCCATCGACCTATCCATTTCTTCACCCATCCATCCATCCATCCATCCATCCACCCACCCACCCATCGGTCCTCCACATATCCATCCATCCATCCATCCATCCACCTATCCATTCATCCACCCATTCATCCACCTACCCATCCAACCATCCGTCCATCCATCCACCCACCCACCGCTCCTCCACCTATCCATCCATCTATCCGCCCATCCAGCCATTCACCTATCTAGCCATTCACCTACTAGTCCACCTCCTAGTACTATCCATTCACCTACTAGTCCTCCACCTATCCATCCGTCCATCCATCCATCCATCCATCCATCATCCATTCACCTACCCATCTGTCTATCCATCCTTCTATCCATCCATTCATCCTTATCTCTCCACCCACCCACCCACCCATCCATCCATCCATCCATCCATTTGTCCATTCATTCATCCACCCATCCATTCACCTCCCCATCCATCCATTCATCCATCCACCCATCCATCACCTGAGCCCAGAATGTTGAGGCTGTAGTGAGCTGTGATCATGCATTCCAGCCTGGATGATAAGAAAGAAAGAAAGAAAGAGAGAGAGAGAGAGAGAGAGAGAGAGAGAAAGAAAAAGAAAGAAAGAAAGAAAGAAAGAAAGAAAGAAAAAGAAAGAAAGAAAGAAAGAAAGAAAGAAAGAAAGAAAGAAAGAAAGAAAGAAAGAAAAGAAAAGAAAAGACCCGGCACTGCACACACTGTGCCCTGTCAGGTGGAGTCCATCCTGCTGCCTCCTGCCCTCCCATTTCCCTTGGGACATTCCAGGTGTCACCTTGAGGATTCCAGCCATCCTCATCGCAGTGCAGCTGTGGCATAGTTACATGCCAGTCTCCCATGGGGAGGGGCTCCAGGCAGGACCCTGTGACAGTGCCTGGTACACACATGGGGTTCAGGCAACGCTTTCATGTTTGCACCTCTGGGAGGCTGGACTACATCTTAGGCAAGAGCATCAGCTCTGCCACCTGAGTTCAGGTCTGACTTTGCCTCTTTCTAGATGGGCGATATCTGACGAGTTGCTTAGTCTCTCTGTGCCTCAACTAAGGACATCTGTAAAATGGGCACAATCACAGCACCCTCCCCACAGCACTGTTGTGAGGTTTACACAACACCCATTCCTAGTGCAAAAGTGCACAGGATACGTGCCCAAGGGGCTTTATTCCATGAAATTCAGCCCCTTTCTCGGCCCCAAGAGACTGACTCCCTGCCTGCTTGGCCCAGGCCATGGCAGGCCCTGCCCATCCGAGGGACATCTTCCCAACCTTGTATCTATCTTCTCAGGGGAGAGGCAAGGGTGCCATGCTCCAGAAGAGGTCAGGTGAAGGCCTGGCTTTGACCTCTGGTCCTCGTATCCCACCCCACCCAGCAGCCTGGGCAGAAGCCAGGACATGGAGCTGCTTCTTGGGCGGGTGGGCTCTCGAAAGCGGGGGCTGGGTTGGGCCCAGTGAGGGCTCATCATGCTCAGGAAGAGAGCTGCAGGCAGGGAACACATTTGTGACGGCCCGGCAGTCAGCACAAAGGTGGCGCAGGAGGGGCTTCCTCTGCAGGAGGAAGGGAGAAGGTCAGCAGCCCACATCCGGTCCTGCCCATTCCTCCCAGATGCATGGAAAGATGTCCTGGCCACTCCGCCAGTGCTGGGCGGGTCTTTCCTTCACACTGGGACAGGGCTGGGCACAGGCTTCCAAGCACACAGTCCCGTCCCCACCCAACACACACACACACACACACACACACACACACACACACACACACGCACACACTTACAGTACAGCGGCTACAGGGTGAAGCCATCATGGTCTGGCTGTCCACTTGACCTTCCCCTGGGCTGTCCCAGGCTGCAAGGCCACATCATCTGATACACAGTGGGCAGCAGGGAAGGATGGCTTAGCTGCCAGTGTCCATTCCCAAGAGGTCAAGGTCATGGCTCAGTCCTTAAAGAGGGTCATAGATTTTCTTCTCTTCCTTAGCTACAGATGCCACCCTACACCAGGGCCTGCTCTCCTTCGTGTGTAACATATATAAAAGGGATCAACTTATGACTCAGCAGAGGATGTCTAAATGCTTTAATTTTATTATTTTTTTAGAGTTGGAGTCTTGCTCCACCCGCCCATCCATCCACTCATCCATCCTTCCATCTACCTACCCACCCACCTCCCATCCATCCATCTATCCACTCACTTACCCACCCATCCATCCATTCACCTACCCATCCATCCATCCATCCATCCATCCATCCATTCATCCATCATCCATCCATCCACCTATCCATCCATCCGTCTGGTGAGTACCCACAGGAGGAAGGGAGCCAGATTTGGTGTTGGTTGCTAGAGATACAGAGAGGAGGAAGCCATGGTTTTTACCTTCCAGTTGTTTTCCAGTGAGAGATACAGCAGCAATTAGGATATGAACTCCTGAGAGTCCTACCTGAACCAACTTAAACAAGAAGGAAAACTTAGATAACAACAAAGCCAGGGGCAGGGAGGCTCTGGGTTGGTCAATCCAAGGCTCAGTGACATCACTGAGAACTCAGATTTGTTCTTTCTGCCTGACCACTGTCCAAGTGCCTGCCAGGTCAAATCATGGTGCCACGGAGGCTGCCACTCTGCTGGAAGCTGAAGATCAGTCCTGTATTAACTGAAGCACAAGCCTCCTTGTAAGGGAGGAGAGCTTTCCCAAGTCCCTGAGCAACTTCCCTCACCCCATCTTGACTAGCTCTGCCTCGCCTACCTGTGCTCAGATGAACATCTGAGGAAAAAGGCATGGCACACCTGGCTTGGGTGAGTCAGGACCGACTGAGCGGGTGTGAAGACTCCTCCCCTATGGGACGATGGGCATCTGGTCAAGACCAGGGTCCTCTCTAGCAAGAAGGGGTGCTGACCATGGGGGCTGCCACTCACAGCACCTGCTGGCAGCCAGAGAAGAGACCCCAGGTTTGGGTTTCTCCCCTGTGCAGAAGCAGCCTGGTGAGCTCACCCCCAGCTTCCCAGTCCCCGCCCCACCTATTTGTTTGTGTCTGGACCTACTGCTTGGCTACAAACTGCTCCTCTGTCTTACACACACACACACACACACACACACACACACACACACACACACACAATTCCCTTGTCTAGAGTTCTGCTGAATTACTTGGAGCCCATGTCTTCCAGGGAAAGTGAGTCCCAGCATGCTGCGCCCTCACCATCAGAAACACCCTGTCTGTTTCCAATCAGGTCTGCACACACAGGCAACCGCAGGCCCCTGTGTCTTCATGACCCATTTACACCCAAAGCAGGAGAAAAAAACGACACCTGGACTATGTGCCCCACACAGACTTCCCAGAAGGAAGATGCTTTTGGAGGGAGGCATCTGGGGAGGAGGGTGACGGCTTGCCCAGCCAGCTCTGCACCAGGCACCAGAAGTTGAGCCCGCGCTCCCTCCATTCCTGCAACGGCCCACAGCGGCCCACATGGTGGAGGGAACCCAGGGAAGTGTCGCAAACGACTCAACTCTCACGCAACTGCTGATGCAGGAAGCCAGACCAGGTTTGTTCCCTGGGGTCCGGCCGTTCTCTTGACTTCCTTTCCGTAAGAGATCCAGAGGACTCTCCCATGATGCCCCTTGAACTGGATACAGAACTCAAGTCCCTCGTGCAGACTTGCGGGCTCCATGTGACAGGGCCCTGCCCACCTCACGGGTCTCACCTCGTGTCACGCTCCCTGGCTGCCTTCCTGCTGTTCTTTAAATGTGCCAGGTTGACCGGACGCAGTGGCTCACACCTGTCATCCCAGCTTCAGGAGGCCGAGATTGGGAGGATCACCAGATGTTCGAGACCAGTCAAGGCAGCGAGATCCCTGTCTCTACAAAAAACTAAAAAAATAAAATAAACGTGCTGGGTGTGTTCTCACCTCAGTTACCCCTATCCCAACGCCTTCCTCCTGTCTTAGTTCAGAAGGTGGTTTTTCTGAGGAGTGTTCCTTAAATACCTACACCCGGCAGTCCATCCACTTTTATTTGATGTATTTCTGTTGCATTAGAGCTGATTGGAAACGACACGGTGACTGGCTTACTTGCTCGACATCAACCTGCCCCCACTAGAATGTAAGCCCTGCAAGGGCCACCCCCCAGGTGACCTCTGTCTTAGGGCCCAGAGCTCAGACATTGGCCTGTGGGTGGTGTCCAGGAACAAGTAAGTCCATGGTGTCTCCAGCCCAGGAGATGGGTGAAATGGAAAGAAATACATCTGCTGCCCACATGTCGGATGGAGATGGGTTGGGACTAGTCCCCACCCAGCGCATCGGGGGGCCACGCTGAGCACGGTGGGGCGTGTCGGCTAAGAGGAACAGATTTGGAGCCCCCCACATGCTTCCTCTCCCCTCACTCTTCACCATCCTCATTCTCAAGGTGAATGTATTTCTGGGGGGCTCGAGAGGTGGAAAAGCCTGGCAGGAGGTCATGAACTCGTCCTGCCATGAGATTACTATTATCTCCAACAATACTGACACAGTGCACTCCCTGTGCCCAGGTGCTGTGCTGTGTGGATGACTCCAGGTGTCTGTGCCCATTCTATAGGCGAGGACTCGGAGTCTCGCAGAGGCTGAGTGACCTGGCCAAGGTCCCCAAGCCAGAAGAGCATGAACCTGCGCCCCGAGCCATGCCATCCAACATCCACACTTCCAAGATGGAGTTGCTGTGGGAATTAAATGAGATAACTGTGAGCCCACCTGACATGATTTTCCAGCCGAGTCTAGATAACCACTCTACTGGGATTTAGAGTCACTGACTGAAGCATAGCTTGCAGAGGGTTTCAGCACAGTCAGAATTGTGCGACTCTCACCACTATCTCATTCCAGGGTATTTTCGTGACCTCCCCCCGAAACTCACACCCATCAGCAATCACTGTCATTCCCTCCTTCTCTAGTCCCAGGCAGCCACTCATCTGCTTTCTGTCTCTGTGGATTTTTCTACTCTGGAATCTTGCTGTGTGTGGGCTTTTGTGTCTGGCTTTTTTCACTTGGCACTGTGTTCTCATGCACATCTATGTCGTAGCGTGTGTCAGTGCTTCATTTTTTTTTTCTTTTGGAGCCGGAGTCTGTCGCCCAGACTGAAGTGCAGTGGCACCTTTATGGCCACTGCAGTCTCGACCTCCTGGACTCAGGTGGTGATCCTTCTGCCTCAGCCTCCCAAGTAGCTGGGACTGCAGGCACACGCCACCATGCCTGGGTAACTTTTTGATTTGTTGTAAAGATAAGGACTCACTATATTGCCCAGGCTGGTCTTGAGCTCCTGGGCTCAAGCAATTGTCTCACCTCAGCCTCCCAAAGTGCTGGGATGACAGTCATGAGCGACCACACCTGGTTCTTTTTTATGGTCAACTAATATTCCATTGTATGGCTATATCCCAATATGTTTGTCTCCTCACCAGATGACAAACATTTGGGCTGTCTCCATCCTTTCGCTGTTATTACCACGACTGTAAACATTCATGTGCAAGTTCTTTGGGCAAATACCTAGGAATGTCACTGCTGGGTCATGTGGTGACTCTCTGTTTAACATTTTGAGGAACTGACAGGTGGTTTTCCAAGGAAGCTGCACCATCTTACATTGTGTGTGTGAGTGTTAGTTACCATATAGGAGGGATGCTGGGTGCTGGTATTAGCCCTATTGAAATACACACTTGGCAGTGTGTATTTCACTAGATCCTCTGATGGATTTAGTTCTGTTAGACGAGGATCCCACCTGAATCTTGGGGGTCCACAAGGCAAAGACCCCCTGACATTTACTTTTGTTCAGTTATTTTATTTGTTATTATTTTATTGTTTTTATTATTTTAACTTATTTATTTATTTTAGTTGGGGTCTGACTCTGTTGCCCAAACTGGAGTGCAGTGGCACCATCACAGCTCACGGGAGCCTCCACCTCCTGGCCCCAAGAGGTCCTCCTGCCTCAGCCTCCCAAAGTGCTGGGATTACAGATACAGAGCCACTGTGCCCACCTTTGAGTATTTATTAATATTATTTTTTAATCTGTTGTTTTTATTCAGCTCTTTTATTTTTCTTTGGCTATTTTTGCTTGGTTGTCTCTCCTCTTCGCTTGCTTTCTATCTTTCCTCCCAGTCCCAGTCTCCACCTTTCCTCCTTCCCTACCATCCTCAGCCTCAGTTTCCTTCTCCAGGTCTTGCCTGGGCCTGCCTCACCCACAGTAGGGTGGCCAGAGATGAGACCAGGTCTCATGATAACAGGCCACAGCCAGGAGCAGGCAGAGAACAGTCGAGCAGCTCCCTTTCTGGAGCACCCTTGAACTTGGCCGTGGCAGCCCTCGGCGTAGTAACTGGCTAGGGCATCCCATGGAATTATTTTCCACATACAATTTTTTAAAAAGTATCTTACTAAGATTCCATTGCTGACAGTTGGGACCTTTTTCTCTGCATGTTTGTGGTACTCTGAAGCTATTTGTTGGCTGGGGCTGGGGGACATAGAAAGAGACAATTTTCCATGTTTCCCAGGAGGTCGTGGTGGTGTTCAAGGCTGACAGGCATGCAGCAGTGCGGGCCCTCGGGTGGGGGGATGGGGAGGAGGCAGAGGATGTGACACAGGAAGCCTTGGCCCATGGCTCACCCTGACGTAGCTCTGCTCTCTCTGGGGCATCCATGCTGCTTCCTCTGGGAAGATTCCAGTGCATTTCCCAGAAGAGGAGGGGACCACACAAGAAGACCATGCCCTCCCTAGCTCAGGGAACAGTCTTCATGGGGGTACAGACCTGCCCATGGACATCTCTTACTTTCCTCTTTGCAAAGGCAGCAGTAGGCGAGGAATAGGGGTTCAGGAGTCCCCGTGACATTGTGCTATGGAGCAGCGTCAGTGAGGAAAGGGACACCTGAAAACCTGTGCCAGGAGCGCCATTCGCCAAGCGCCACTGTGAAGCGCCTCGATCCGATCTGAGTCCAAGGATGGGCTAGGTGTCATGACTCTGCGGCTTGAAATCCTGGCTCAGGATGACCTGGCGTTCTGTTCACAGCAACCCTGGATGGGCCCCTTTGGGACTCCAGGTCCAACGTCCGGTGGTCCAGGCAGTTCCAGGTGTCGGCAGCATCTGCTGAGTGTGGCCCTGGGTGTCTAGGTAGAGGTGGCCTTGGCTAATGCTGACCCCTGGCTCCAGGCATCTGTGGCACGTTGGAGACAGTGGCCTCAGACTTGGGTATCCTTGGGCAGTCTGGTTGCTGGCAGCCCTGAGCGTCGGTGCTGGAGGCTCCGTGGTTCCCGCGCTGGCAGTCGCTGGCACAAGGGGACCCCGAGGCTGTGGCCCTGGCGGAAGCTGCATGGGAAGAAGGAAGGGACGCCAAGCCAAGCAGCCTGGGGACCAGGAACCGCCCCTCCACCTTCTGGACAACCGGACAGTTGCCGCTAGTTCCGTCTCTTCTGAAGTTTTTCTCTGCCCACTTGTCTGGTGACCTGCTCCGGGGCACATCCACCAGCATGTGGGTCCTCGGCAGTCCCCTTAGGAACCTTGGGGACAGTCACAGGCTGTAGTGCTTTGTGCGGTGCTGGAGAGCCCTGGGGAGACCCCAGTGATGACACCAGCACCACTCCTGGCCTGGATGCTGGTGGGGGCATCCAGCCCTAGATGCCCTCAGAGCACGGGCCAGCGCTGTGTGACACCCACACCTCCCTCCCACCTGGGCATGGACTTCAGGAGGAACAGGGGACAGTGGTGGCAAGGGCCACCCTATCACCGGAAAGACGTCACAGAAGGCAGCACAGCCTGGGGACAGGAAACAGAGGCAGGCCAGAGCTGTGGCTTTGCCTTGAGAAGGGCCATGGGGGCATTTCACCAGCTCCTGACTGTGCAGGGCCTGAGGCTTTCTTAATCCCATCTGGAGCTCCTCCGCCCTGCCAGCTCCCCTTCTCCACCGGGTTCAGGTTCCGCCCTGCCAGCCCAAGCCGGGTCTTGCCCCCACGTGCCCCCTGAATCCTTGGACGCTGGAAGCTGGACTGGGGGCTTCCCCAGTGCCACCTGGCTTCAAACAAGTGTCCTAGAGAAGCAAAAGGAATATTTCTGCCCCCACTGCCCACCAGCCAGAGAGCTTGCTCTCTGCACGTGGGGGTCATGGCAACCACTACGCAAAGTTGCCGTGAGCACGGGGAAAGTCAAGCATCGTCAAGAAAACAAAATCCAGGAAAGGCATGACCTCTCTGAACCCCTAAGACAGCATCCCAGAGGCCTCTGGAGATCCTGACAGTGACCGGGACAGAGTGTGTGGACCAGGCCCGCACTGAGTCACCGACTTACTCAGTCTTCGCATCGGTCTACACAGGAGGTGCAACCGCCACCATCCCTGCCTCGCGGAGAGGGAGCCATGACAAAGGGAGGGGTCGTACTTCTCACAACCCAAATGGAGGCTGGGATGTGACTCTGATGGCCCAGCTCCCCAGCCGGCAGGGTTCAGCCTCGAGCCGTGGCACCTCTGAGCTGGAAGCGCATTGTAGGCTCTGTGTACAAGTGAGTTATTACAAGTCACTGGCAGGGCGGGGGTGGGGGACCCAGCCAGCAGCCTCCGTACTGACCGGTGGCTGAACCCAGGCTGGGCTCCCTGCCCTGGGAGCAGGGCTGTGCCTGGGGACGAATGGCCCCGTGTCCTCTCGGCCCGGGCCATGGGGGCCTGGGACCCCTCCCAGTGGGCTCTGCTGCGATGTCAGTGAGGGTGGGGGGCCTGCCAGGAAAGGTGAGATACGGCAGGTCTGGGCAGGTCTGCTCCGCAGGGACCGCCACTCCCCCGTGGTTGGGACACCCCGAGCCCCGGTCCCTGCCCAGGAGGCCGGCTCATGACCCCGCATTCCGGCCTGCATGGGCCAGGACAACAGAGGGCAGGCCCGGGAGCTAGAATCCTCCCAGGCTCACACATCAGAGTGGAGGGAGAAGGGGAAAGTTGAAAAAGAGCTAATTATCGCTTTTATCAGAGCGGTGGGTTGATGGGTTCCGCCCGGGGGCAGCTGGGCTGCATTCAAGATTAAACGCCAGGTGGGGGAGCCGCGCTCATTCCGTGGGGCGGGGCTGGCGGGCGTGCGGTGGAGGCCGGGTGGCAGGCGGCCACCTTAGATCTGTCAGCCGCGCCAGGACCCCCGCTGCGCCCGCGCTTCCGCCCCGTGGGGAGGGCCGCGGAGCCCACGTCTGCTCCCTCTGGGGAAGAGGGGTCGGACAAACCTAATTACCCAATTGATAGGTTTCCCAGCACCTCTCTTGGGGGACTGAGTGACTCCTGCGCGTCACCTGGTGACCTGATGTGTGGAACGTACACAGAAATCATGTGACGTCTGGCAAGAGCCCAGGGTCAGGGGTTCTGGCCCTCCCGGTGATCACAGAGCAGGAGTCTGAGGCCCAGAGAAGGAGCAAGTCTCAGTCCACCCCATGGCTATGCGGTCGTCCCGTGAGTCTGCAGGTCCCTCGAGGTTGGGGGCAGCATCTCTTTTTTTTTTCACCCAGGCTGGAGTGCAGTGGCACGCTCACGCCCACCGCAGCCTCGACCTGCTGGGCTCAGGAGATACTTCTGCTTCAGCCTTCTAGGAAGCTGGAACTATGGGCGTACGCCACCATGTCTTGCTAATTTGGGGATTTTGCTGTAGAGACGAGGTCTTGCCACGTTGCCCAGGCTGGTCTCGAACCCGTGGACTCAGGCAATCCTCTCCTCCACTCCCAAAGTGCCAGGATTACAGGCCTGAGCCACCATGCCTGGCTATTCCCGATGTTTTTTGGTTGTAGGAGAAGAGGTCAGCTCGGAACACTCAAGGCAGGTGGCCTCTGACGCCGTTGCAACCCAACTGCATCTGGAACATCTGAGGTGCTCTGTGGGCATTTGTGGGTTGTGGACATCAGGGGCGGCATCTAAGAGGGCCCAGGGAGCCTCCTCCTCCCCCTGAGATCCAAGGCCAGCCATGAAGGATGGTGTGGGGGGGGGCGGTGGGCAGCGTGGTTTTGGGTTGCAAACCAAGGCACTGGTGGGGACCAGGCTGCTGGGTGCCACTGGCGGACCGGCCATCAGGAGGGTGTGCCGAGGTGGCTGATGGTGCTGACCTGGCCGTGCTGGTCTCCATCTTTCATGTCCTGGTGAAGATGGTCTCCAAGACACCCACCCTCATAGAGACACCTGAAGCACGATGTGCCCCATCTGGCCCCGCCAGGGACCAGCCCCTGCCTGCCAGCCTGACTTTGCTAAGGACTTGCCCTTGCCCAGGAGAACGAATTGGGCGCCTTGCTTTTGTCTCTTGCTGAATGTCACACCAACCTTTCCAGAAGCCTCTAGAAGTCAGGGCCTTTCTGGTTTGCTTTCTTCAGGATTCCAATGTCAGCTCAGAATCTGATGACTGTTCTCACCTCTCCCCATGTAGATAAGGACCTGCCCACCCATGATGCCCTGGGCTAGGCCGGCCTGGAAGAGCCCCCAAAGGCCTGCTGGGGGGAATGAATTCATCTGGGCAAGAGTAGCTGAAAAGGATCCAAAATTCCTAGAGGACCGCAAGCTGAAACTGCACTGGCCACATGGACGGTCCGAGAAACTAGCCAATGTGATGCGTGAAAGCTTTGAATGCAGCAACCCACACCTCACATCCAGGGCTTCTTAAGGAAGGCCAGGCGTCCTGGAGGCTCTGCAGTACGCATCACAGCACTACCACAGTGGCAACTCATATTCCATCCAACTGTACGCAAATCAACTGTCTACACTTTCCACTGGATTGTAAACTGCATGGAAACTAGGACTGTGTCGTCTCGGTTCATCCCAAAACCCAGCACCTGGCTTGGCACATTGAAGGACGGCTTAAATTTGAAGGAGGGAGGAAGGGAGGAGGGTAGAAGGAGTTTTCGGGAATGGAGGTAGGTGAGAGCCAAGCCTTGCTCACAAAAAGCTCTCGGTCCAGTGGGGGAGAGAGGGGCAGACCGAGGAATGAGCACCTATGAGGCAGTTAGCGGGGCGTGAAGGGGAAGCAGTCTGGTGTGGGAGCTCGGGAGAGGGAGCACTTCTCTCTGGGGAGACTTGGGACATTTCTACGGCTGGGTCTTCAGGGTTGGCAGGAGTGAACTGGATGGACAGGAAGGAGAGTCTCTGTCGGCAGGACGGGCACATGCACAGGCACAGAGGGGGTGTCATGTAGCCAGTGTCCAGTGGCAGGTGACAGGCTCAGGGACCGCGGAATGCCTGGAGGGCATGGGGGAAGGTGCTGGGAAGGTGGGCTGGTGCCGGGGGAGGGCTGAGTGGTCAAGATTTTGAGCAGGGGCGCGACATATCAGGACACCAGGAGTCAAGGGAGGGACTTTGACACTCTGAGGACGGCCATTAACCCTCACTAGTCATGGAGACCATCCGTTTGGAGCCACGAAGGTGCTGGGGTCCCTAGAGCCCCTGCAGGGGAGGAGGGTCCTCTGGCCCATGTGAGTAGAGTGCTAAGAAGGACCAGATCTGGAGGCAGGATGGACAGGGCCACATGAGGGCGTTTTGCCTGGAAGGCCAACTGTCGGAATGGGAGACACCCGTGATGGTGACACTTGTCTCCCTGGTGTCCACACAGACACACCGGTGTCCTGGATGGATGAACTGGTAAGAGGATAGGCTTGAGGGGTTCAGGCAAGATCCCTCCCAGGTACCCCACGAAGCCTCTCCGCTCCTGGCAACACTGCAGAGGGTGGGTGGGGATGGTTGGGCCCACCAGAGCTGGGAGTGCAGGACCCCCCCTCTGCACAGCGGGGCCCTGGAGACCTAGCTTTGAACTCAGGCTTGGTCGTCGTCCTTCTGTGACCTTGGTGAGGCATGAGAGGTGTGAGTCACACCTTCAGGGGGCTGAAAAGGAACAGCTGCGGAAGACACTGTGTAGACAGGAATGCCCCACACACATGTGAGATGTGGTCATTAACTGAGACACCCGGGGCCATGGGCCGAGGGACCTGGTCAGAGCTCACTGGTCTGCACTCCTAAGGGCTGGGACGAACCTGAGATGGCCGGGGCCTCCTCCTGTGTCTCCCATCAGGGGCCTAGCAGCCTGAATTCAGATCCCGCATTTCCCCTTCCTAGACCTTGGGCCAGGCACTTTGTGTCTCTGCGCCTCAGTTTCCTCACCTGTAGCTGACAGAGTACCTATGACAGGACAAGGCCTGCAGCGTCGGCTGAATCCCATCCCCTGAAAGAGCTCACGCAGGAGCTGTCTGTCTGACCCCTTTCCTGTACCCAACACGCCCATGCCCCCACTCCTACTTCTGCCTCTTCCTTCGAGCCTTGCCCAGGGTCCTGAGAGACCCCGTGGCTGGTGAGATCCTTGGGGTGTGGGTCAACAGAGGGCAGGCTTGTGACAAGGCCCGAGGGTTATCACAGCCAACACCGACTGAAAGAGAGGCCACGCCCATGACCAAGGAGATGGACCCCAGCTCCAAGGCCGGGTCAGTGGCGGTGCCAGGAGTCTCCCAGATGCCTCTCAGACTAAGTGACCACAGCACAGTCCCCAGGGTGGTGCTGGCTGTCACACGACTCCAGGCTACGCGTCGACCCCAAGGCAATCAGATTCCAAGACCTCCTGTCCTGGTCTCCAGCCTCAGCTCCTGAAGACAGCACGGGGCAGGCGGGGGGTGGGGGCGAGGAGGCGTTTCCCCGTCCCGTACAACACCATCTCTGACCAGGGGAGGCAAGGGAAGCCCACCAGAGAGCGCACAGACCCATACTCCTCCTCCGAGCATCCTCTGGCGGGCAGCCCGGGCCTCGTGTGGAACACTTGAGGTAGCGTTGGGAAACCACAAAAATGTTAAGCCGAGATGAAGGGACGTCATGGGCCCTAATCTGAACTGACAGCAGCGTTATTAGCCGGCAAAAAGCTGCAGGAATGGCGGGGACAGGCAGGGAGGAAGGGCGGGGTGGGAAGGAGGAGGGCCGGGGACAAAGAGGCCAGAGCAGGCTGAGAGAGGCAGGGCTGGGCCAGTGGCACAGGATGGGCTGCCTGGCAGACAGACGTGTATGTAAGGACAGCAACAGCAGCTGACACGGGCCGAGAGCTGACAGTGCACGACTCTGAGCACGTGCGCTATGAACATAACCCTTGCGATGTCGGTGTCGGTATCACGACCCATTTTACAGGTGACGTGGAAGTGAAGGCACTGAGAATGCCAATCCAGACTGGACACAGCAGCTCACGCCTGTAATCCTGGTGCTTTGGGAGGCCGAGGCAGGAGGATTACTTGAGGCTGAGAGTTTGAGATCGGCCTGAGCCCCATAGCAAGGCTCCTGTCTCGACAAAAAATTAAAAAATTAGCCCGGTATGGTCCTAGGCACTCCAACCTGGGTGACAGAGTGAGGCCCTGTCTCTAAAAAATAAAAATAAAAAAAAAGAACGCCAGTTCAGATTGCAAGGCCTTAGACACTTAGAAGTCAAAAGTCAAAGGTCCCTCTTAGGAGTCCATAAAACGCAACTGACACCTCCAGGAAGAACAGGAGTGTTGGGGGCTGTGGAGGTGGGGAAGGCTGCGTGGGGGCCCTCCCTCCAGCCCAGCGGGGCCCCTCTCTCCTCTCTCCAGCCCAGGCCTGGAAGGGGAGAAGAGACAGGGCCAGGAACGCTGAGGTCAGAAGTCTGCGGTCACCTCTTAGGGGTCGGGTGTCACAGGTCTCATGCAGTCAGAGGTTCATTGGGCCAACCAGAGGCTGGAAGCCATGACCCCTGGTGGTTGACTGGTCCTCACCAAGGCCACGACAAAGCAGGGTAGAGACAAGGCTTCCACTTTCTCAAAAGAAGGTGCGGGGGACTCGGTTGCCACCCTGCTCCCCTGTGGCCAGCCGGCCCCTCAGCTCTCCTGGGGTCAGACACGTGGGTCGCTGGAAGGGAAGCCCTTCCTGTGGGGTGGAGGCAGTCCTACCCCCATGCCCTGAATGGGATGCCGCTCGGGTGCAGCTCACCCCCACCCCATCCTGATCTCGGCATAGTCAACTCCTCCATCTGACCCCCTGGACACTGGATGTTCAAAATCGTTGTGATGTCACCACGGGAGCTGAGTCTAGGACACAGACAAAGTCTGAGTTGTGCGTAGCAGACTCTGCTGAGTCCGAGGAAATGGCCTCTTCCAGCCACCGGGGAGGGCTTGAGACAGCAAGCAGGGAATGGCTGATGGGGGGGAGCTTGGCTCTAGGGCCAGGAAGGGGCCGCAAGGCCCCTGAGACCGGAACCCACAGTGGGACCTCAGGAAGGTTACTGAACTTTGGCACGCCTCAGCTTCCTCATCTGCAAAATGGGAGTGGTGGATACAGCACCTTGCTCTCAGGTGGTGGTCGTGAGGATGGGAGTTGATCCCTGTAAGCATGTTCTAGCACCCAGGGTATTGCGCTTAGAAGCCCTGACTTTTTTTTTTTTGAGTTGGAGTCTCACTCTGTCTCCCAGACTGGAGTGCAGTGGCCGCCCCTGGCCACCGCAGCCTCGACCTGCTGGGCTCCGGCGATCCTTCCGCCTCAGCCTTCCATAGCTGGAACTACAGGCGCGCGCTACCACGCCCAGCTAATTTTTGATTTATTGTAGAGATGAGGTCTCGCCAAGTTGCCCAGGGGGGTCTCAAATCCGCGGGCTCAGGCAGTCCACTCAGCCTCCCAAAGGTGCAGGATTACAGGCTGAGCCACCGAGTCCAGCTCAGCTGTGACTTTTGTTACTATAAACCGCACGCCGCTACCCAGGCCTGCTGCATGGGGAGGCGTCTAGGTCTGTGACATGAGATGGATAGTCTGGGGTTGTTCTGGTCCTGTGTTGGATGGGAGCTGATTCCAGAAGATCCAAGGGCCCCCTGTACGAGACACTCTGAGCTTGGACTCTTCCTCGGCCTTCTGCACTTCGGGCTGGATTTCTGAAACCGGTAAGATGCTACTGCTGTGTTTGGGGTTCCCGCCTCCAGGGGACTCTGCGGCCAGGGACATAAGGGTAGAGTCAGTGGCTACATGAGGGTCCCTCTCACTGGCCTCTACCAATGACCATAACGGGGGAAGAATACTAGCCACCGCATGCTGGGCACATCCTGCATGCTCGGCACCTTCCAGGGAATTTTCCCCATCCTCTCAGTGGCCCTGTAAGGTTGGTTTGATCACCCCATGCCGTGACCTCCCTCTGACACCTGCATTCTCCCCCCCTTCACTCCCCACCTGACCAACCTCCCCAAGCTTCCTCTGGAGAGCCTTCCTTGAGGTCTCTGGGCCAGGTCTGTACCACCACCCCCACCAGTGTTCCCATAAACACACTCTCTCCTCTCCCCTTGCTAAAACTTCCTGCCTTTTATTTGTATTCTATTTGTTTATTTAGGATAAGTAATACATTCGTGTGGTTCAGAACTTAAAAGCGACAACTAGGAATGGAGTGAGAAGTCTCCCTGCCCTCTCACTCCCAGATCCCAACCTCTGAGCTCAGCTGCCTGGGCCAGGGGGTTGTCAGTTTCATCACACTGAGTGGTGACAACTTGTTGATCAGTCCTCTGACGCTTAAGTGCAGGGACTGCACGAGCCTTAATAACTGCTTCACCCGTAGGGCCCAGCACAGTGCCTGACACACAGTAAGAGTACTACGTGTGCTATTTGTCGTCTATTATTTATCTCTGTGTCTAATACAGTCTATCTAGCATCTGTCTATCTTAACATAGAGTCTATTTAAAGACAGAGTCCATCAATCTATCATCTATCTATTATTTATCTCTATATCTAATATAGTTTATTTATCTTCTATCAATCATCTATCTAAAACAGAATCTATTAAGACAGAGTCTATCATATATTATCTATTGCTGTATCTAATACGGTCTATCTATCATCTATCTATCGGAGAGATTCTTGTAGAGATGTCTATATAGAGATTTTCTTTTCTTTTTTTGATGAATGAGGCACACAAAAGAAAGGTGGCATGACTCCTCAGTTCTGTCTCAATCCCAAGACAGTGCTCACTGGGGACTCTGTTTATCTGACTTTTAAGGACCCCCTGGGCTGGGCGCGGTGGCTCAGCCTATAATCCCAGCACTTTGGGAGGTGGAGGCAAGAGGATTGTCTGAGCCCTGGGGTTTGAGACCAGCCCAGGTAACCTGGTGAGAACTCATCTCTACAATAAATCACAAAAAGAATTAGCCAGGTAAGGTGGTGTGCTTCTGTTGTTCCAGCTACTTGGAAGGCTGAGGTGGAAGACGCACCTAAGCCTAGAAGGTCAAGGCTCCAGCAGCCGTGAGCATGTCACTGCACTCCAGCCAGGACAACAGAGTGAGACTCCAACTCAAAAAAAAAACAAAAAACCACCTGTCCCTCCTTCTTGGATGTTTGACCATCCTCTGTGAAGCGAATCCTGACTATGGTTAAGGTTAACTTTTAATGGGAACGTGAACAGTATCCCCTGTGAGTCAGGAAGTAGCCCACCACTCTCTGAAGGCCCCGGTGCCCACCAAAGCCTGACCACACGTTGACTCCACCCAGCATTGTATGAGGGATGCTTTTCCTGCGGCTGTGGTTCGCTTGACCTCAGTTTCCTCCTCTGTAAAATGGTTAAAAGACCAAGTTACAACACATTTAGTTGAAAGTTCTTAACTGGCTTTTATTCACAATTCTAGAACCGGGTGGCCTTCTGAACAAGAACAGGGTCAAAGAACTCCCACCAGCAGCAAGATCAGGCAGTATGTATGGACAGAAACCAGAAGTGAGGCCCGGAGACCACTTACGCACTGGCAGGTGGCGTCCTGAAAGCAGCTGGGTCAGGTGTGGTGGTTTGTGCCTGTCATCCCAGCACTTTGGGAGGTGGAGGCAAGAGGATTGCCTGAGTTCATGGGTTCGAGACCAGTCTGGGCAACATGGTGAGACCTCGTCTCTACAATATATCAAAAAATTAGCCGGGCATGGCAGTGCATGCTTGTAGTTTCAGCTACTTGGAAGGCTGAGGCAGGAGGATCGCCCGAGTCCTGCAGGTCGAGGTGCTGGGGTTACAGGGTTGAGCCGCTGCGCCTGGCCTCTTGCAAACTTTATGTAACAGTTGGAAGGGGCCCGCTAGGTCCATGGATTTTTTTTTTTTTTTTTTTAGTTGGAGTCTCACTCTGTTGCCCAGGCTAGAGTGTAGTGGCACACTCATGGCTACCACAGCCTCAACCTCCTGGGCTCAGGCAATCCTCCCTCCTCAGTCTCCCAAGTAGCTGGGACTACAGGAGTGCCACCACACCCAGCTAATTTTTGTATTTCTAGAGATGAGGCCTCCCTCGCTGTGTTGCTTTGGCTGGTCTCAAATGCCTGGACTCAAGCCATCCTCCTACCTTGGCCTCCCAAAGTGCTAGAATTACAGGCATGAGTCACTGCACCCGGCCTCCATGGATCTTTGATGTCTTCTCTGGGTGAACCCCTGCCCAAGGGACACTGCTTTAAGCCTGGAGTAGAATGAGAAGTTGGCTGCGGAAGCCTTTGGAATAATAACACTTGGTGCCAAAGCAACTGGTACAGGGGTGGGTGACGACAGTGTCCTGTCCTGGGCTCCATGCCAGGCAGTCTGGCTGTGTCCTGAACTCCGGCCCAGGCCAAGGGTCACGCCCACACAGCCGTGGGTCCTCTGAAGTGCTGGAGGGAGAGGCGGAGGAAGATGACCATGCTGGGGAAGAGGTGGGTTCAGCCTTGGGGAGGCGCAGGGCCCAGCAGGCCCCTCTGCTTCTGGGTGAGCTCATTCCTGCCTGCAAACGAGCAGAGGCTCCGGTCCAGCCTCCCGCACAGCCTTGCTCTCTGTGGTTGAGGCAGCCAGGGCTTCTGAGAGGCGGAAGGGACGCAGGAGGGAGCGAGGGAGGGAAAAAGAGGAGAGGGAGGAAAGGGCAGAACCCGGGTGGAGCGGAGACGCGATGTCAGGAGGGATGGTGCCAGAGACATCTAGCGATGGCAGGGTGCTGGAGGTGGCAGGGCATGGGGATCCGCAGGGGGGACAAGACTCCAACACATTTGTCATCCATCTTTGCATTCATTCATGCACCCGGTGAAACAAAGGGTGGCAGTGTGGAGAGAGGCTTGCTCATCGAGGCACACGTGGCTGAGAGCTATTTGGAGGGGGCAGGGGTGGGGAGGCTGGGGAGCGGGCCCAGGTCACGGGAGACAGTTGAGCTGGACAGCAGAGCAAGACAGGAGCCGCCAGGCCCTCATCTTCCTTGGCCCCACGGCCCATCTCTTCCCAGACCGGCAAAGCCAGGTCAGCTGTGGGCTCTGCTGGGTTTGAGACCCGGTCCAGCTCCGTACTTGCTGTGGTGGTCTAACCTCTCTGAGCCCCGGCTTCCTCAGCTATGAGGTGAGGGGATACCAGCCTGGAGGGTTGTCATGTGAGGGACGCTCAGCAAGATGCCTGGCCCCACATAAAACGTGTTCAGGACAACTTACGGCTGCCAGTGGCAGCAGCCTCACCTTCCCAACCTGGGCCTCTGTATCCGGGCTGGAGAGGACAGGGAGGCCATTCCCGGTGGCCTCCATACCCGGCCCCTGGCCCTTGGGAAACATGAGAAGGAGAGCTCGAGGGACTCCAGAGTCCCCCATGCCCCTTAATCCTTCCTGAACTTGGCGAGTGGGTGAGGGGCTGGCGCGGCGCTGCAACACCTGCGTGCTCTGACATCTCCCGCCTCTGGGCAGAGAAAGCAATTTCAGAAATGACATGTTGCCAACAAGCAGAAATCAGCTTCTGAATTAAAACGTGTTGGCGTCAGGCGACCCCAGGCTTGCGGCTGGCTGCAGAAGACAGCTGAGACGTGAGCCCGCCGGGCTTGGGCAGGGCTGTAAAAGGAGGGGGTCCCGGGCCCCCCGCAGCCCCTCCGGGCTGCTGGCCACCCTGGGCTTGTTCAGACAGGGGGGCCGGAATTCGGACGTTGGGTCAGGTCCTTGTGCGCCTCTGCCTGGCCTCCGCCCCCAGCTGCCCGTTCTCTGGGGCGGGGGCAGGGCGGGGATTCCGGGCCGGCTCCCCCAGGATGGCTCTGGCGTAAACACACTAATGGCCCCAGAGAGCCGGGGAGGAATGTGGGCCCCACAGCCCCTGGGGACTCAGAGGGATGGAGTGTGGGATGAGAAGGCATC
>NW_007251236.1:105436-116292 GCF_000164805.1 Carlito syrichta
CCCGACTGTCCCAGCCACGGCGCATGCGGTGCCTGCGCCCTCTTCTGTTTCCGGCCCTGCTATCCATCGTGGGGCCCCGGGCAGGGCAGGGAGCCTCCCCGAGCTCTGTGGATGGGGGGGTCGTGGCTGTGTGCACCCCTGGGGTGGCCACAGAGGCCCCCCTTGGGAGCACCAGGCAGAGTTGGGCCCACGCGGCAGCACCAAAGTACTGAACACCTGTGCACTCGTGATCCCTGCCTGTCTGTCCCCTTGTCCGTGACCTCCCTGGAGGCCACATGCAGCCTTGTCACACGACACCCGGCTCACCATCGCACCTGGGACACCAAGTGCACAGTGTCCACGGCAGGAGCGCTTGGGGAAGGAACTTAGGGGAGAGACAGGTGACAAGACGGAAGGGTGGGCAGCGGGGTGGGCAGAGTTCGCTTCCCGCCCCTCTCCTTCCAGAACGCCCCCCACCGCCACGGGTCGTCCCCCGGTCCCTTGCAGCCTTCTTCTCGACCGGGGCTTGGCCAGGTGGTACTTGTGGGTGAGGCAGTGGCCATCTTTCCCCACCTGGACAGCTGCCCGGTGGAAGATCATTTCACGTATCCTTAGGAGTCCGTGGGCAGCCAATGGCCTCAGGCCCATCTCAGCAGCTCCAGACTTGGGGTCGCCATAGTCATGCTCCACAGGGCCCAGGGCACAGCAAGAGCCAGTGCAGGGCTGGCGGGGGTAGAGTCTCTTAGAGGAGGGCCGTGGGCACGGCCGAAGCTCTCGAGGGTAGGTGGGCTGGGGTGGGCAGGGGAAAGCCTGGCTCAAGATTTCAAGACAGAACCCCCCCCAAAGCCTCCCCCGCCTGCTACAATGATTTCACAGGGAGAGGACAGGGCTCTCACCTGCCGCTCAGAGCTCAGTCATCAGAGAAGAGCCAGGAATCTGAGAAGACTCCAGAGGGCAGTGGGCGAGAGCTCAGGCGTGAAAAAGGCCCGAGCTGGAGCCCTGCCTCTGCCTCTCACTTAGCAAATGCTTTCAGCTCCCAGACCTCAGTTTCCCCATCTGTAAAATGGGAGTGAGCATTCTCATCCTGCAGGGTGACTGTGAAGATGAAAAGGAACGTCATGGGGTTGGGGAGGAAGGAAAAATCCTCTTTTTTTGTTTTTTGAGTTGGAGTCTCACTCCATCGCCCAGGCTGGAGTGCAGTGGCACACTCACGGCCACCCCCGCGTCAACCTGCTGGGCTCCAGCAATCCTTCCGCCTCAGCCTTCCAAGTGGCCGGAACTACAGGCGTGCACTACCGTGCCCGACTAATTATTTTTGATTTACTGTAGAGATGAGGTCTCACCAAGTTGCCCGGGTGGGTCTCGAACCCACCGACTCAGGCAATCCACTTGCCTCGGCCCCCAAAGTGCTGGGATTACAAGTTGAGCCACCAAGCCTGACCAGAAAGCTCCTCTTTATAGAATAATATCTACTGTGGAAGGACAGGAAGGGGCAGACTGAGAAAATCACTTTTTTTAAACTGGGGTCTCACTCTCACCCAGGCTGGAGTGCAGTGGCATGATCATGGCTCACCGCAGCCTCGACCTCCTGGGCTTAGACCATCCTTCTGCCTTAGCCTCCTGAGTAGCTGAGACTACAGATGTGACCACCATACCTGACTACTTTTTTCCTGATTTTTTTTTTACTAGAGATGAGGTCTCACTATGCTGCCCAGGCTCATCTCGAACTCCTAGCTCAAGTGATCCTTCTGCCTCTGTATCCTAAAGTACTGGGATTACAGGCAGGAGCCACTCGCTCAGCCAAAAAATAGAATCAGCCAAACAATGATCAGTTTGGGCACAGATTGTCAACGAATGCCCAGACTTTTGGGTCAAATGTTGTTGGCAAAGTCTCAAAACGTGGCCTACAGATGAGCCGCACCTCACAAGGGGAAAAGGGCGACTCTATCTCAGAGCTACCTGGCAGGAACCACCTTGACTCAGGGACGGGCTCAGACATCACCTGGGGAACTCACCTTAGCTAAGAGATGGGGTCAGAGACCAGCCGGGAAAACCACCTCAACCAAGGGTTGAGGTCAGACATCACTGGCAGAACCCACCTTGACCCAGGGAGGAAGTCAGGCCTCACCCGGCGGAACCCACTTTAACCAAGTGATGGGGTCAGACATCACCTGCCATGAGCCAAGCCATCATCCTGTGGCTCCCACGTGCACAGGAGAGGCCACGCCCCCCAGGCAGCTTCCCACCAGGAAGCTCAGCCTGAATCCAGTTACAAGAACAGGAACAGACAGATCCCAGTGAGAGACCCTCTGCAGGACGTCCGGCCCGAACTCTCCAAACTACAAAGAAGGCAGGGAGACCATTCTGGATTAGGGGGGCTGAGGAGACATGGCAGCGAAATGCCATGCCTGGTTCTCAAGTGCATCTGGACTGGGGAAAAAAATTTTTTAGTTTTTAGGGACAGGCTGGAATGCAGCAGTTGAGATCACAGCTCACTGCAGCCTTTAACTCCTGGCCTCAAGCGATCCTCCTGTCTCGGCCTCCCAAAGTGCTGGGACTGCAGGCGTGAGCCATCTCACCTGGCCAGAAGCACGTTCTAAAGGGCATTTGGAGGGACAGTTGGGGAAGTTTGAATATGGACTGTGTCGTGGATAACTATGTCAATGTCAGAGTTACTCTTGGATGTGATGATGGCCTCGTGGTTCTACTGAGAATGTTCCTGGCCTTAGGAGACACATAATAAAGGATGTAAGAGTTTTGGTATCTGTAAAGTTCTTGCAAATGGTCAAACAAAATAAACACACACATGCCAAGAGGGATGGCAAGTATCGCTGTTTTTTAGGGGGCATCCCATGAGTACAGCATCCTCCTAGCTTATCTCAACAAGACCTGATGCCCTGGAAGATGGTGGCATGGAGCACCGGAGGCAGGGCAGCCTGGAGGCCTGCTTAGGGACTGTCGGTGGGCAGGAGCGGATTGAGGTGCAGAGGGGGTGGGAAGAAACCGTAGGCAGCGTGGGATAGGAAGAACAGGGCTTGGCGGCAAAAGACCTGGGTCCACTTACTAGCAACGTGGCACATGGCCCTCAGTGAGCTGCCTAGCCATGGTGTGCCTTGGTTTCCCTGTCTGTGAAAAGGGAAGAAGGTCGCCTACCTTGTGAGACTCAGGGGAGGAAACGGGAGGATCCCCTTGGTGAGCTGAGCTGCCGCGACAGGTGTGCATGGACATGTCTGTCGTTGCTCAGAGACTGCCTGCCTCTGGGCCCAGGACCACTGGGCAGAAGGAACATGCTAGGACAGGGACGCGGGTGGCAACGCAGGGCCCCGCTGGGCTGGGCTGGGGCCCCCCGGGAAGGCAGCACAGACCTCAGCAGGGCTGAAGGCCTGGACAGGGCAGGCCTGAGCCCAGAGACAAGTTCTCTCTGCTCAGAAGTGGGCCCTTCCCCCATCAGAGGCCCAGAGCTGTGGCTTCCCAAAGCATGCTGGGAAGACACAGTGGCCAGAGCAGGGGTCCGTGGTGTGGCTGTCCCTCTCGTTGCTCCCTGAAAGCTCCCACCCGGCCGTATACTGAGCTGCTGCGTAGCCCGGACTGGGTGACCGCCTTCCTCCAGGCCTCAGTTTACCCAGAATCCATAAATGGGGGCGATCCATCCCGCCCTCAGCGTGGAGGGGAAAACCCCCATTCAGGAGGCCAGCAGATCCACGTTCCAACTCAGGTCCCACAGCTTAAGCACTCATAACACTGAGGGGCCCGTACACCTCCCAAAACCTCCATTTCCCCAACCAAGGGGGGTCGGTCCATGGGCAAGCGTCCTGCAATAAATCGAGACACCGTAAGCACAAATGGCCGGCATGGGGTTTATTTCACGCCCACGAGGCGAGGGCTGGGGCCTGCTCACAGCTGTGCTCCGGCACCCAGGGAGCTGCTGGGCACTCTGGGAGCTTCCAGAATCACTGCTGGCCAGAGGAATGGGCATGATGGGTGCCTAGCAAGGGGTGGCTCCCCACGTGTGCAGACACAGAATGCACTTGAAGTTCACGGTGGCTGAGGAAAGAAACGTCAGCAACAAGAAACAATCTCTGGGCCCGGCACAGTTCTGCCTGTCGGTCTGTCCACCGGGCACTGGAGGAGACCACGGAAGTGGGGCTTCTCTACATCAGGGGGTGGACGGCAAAGGCCAGGCAGTAGCACCCATGGGTGAGGAGGGCTGGGGCAGGGTTGCTCGGCAACATGGAGCCTTCTGTGTTCTGTCCAGAAGAGCGTCCCACCCCAGCTGACCATGGCCGGTGTGCTGATTTTACAAAACAAGCCAGAAATCCCAGGGAAATAGTTCGTTTTCTTTTCTTTTCTTTCTTTCTTTTTTTTGTTTTTGTTTGTTTGTTTGTTTGTTTGAGTTGGAGTCTCCCTCTGTGGCCCAGGCTGTAGTGCAGTGGTATGCTCACGGCTACCGCAGCCTCCACCTGCTGGGCTCAAGCAATCCTTCCACCTCAGTCTTCCAAGTAGCTGGAACTACAGGCACGTGCCCAGCTAATTTTTTGATTTGTTGTAGAGAAGAGGTCGCGCCAAGTTGCCCAGGCTGGTCTCGAACCTATGGGCTCAGGCAATCCTCTTACCTCGGCCTCCCAAAGCGCTGGGATTATAGACGTGAGTCACTTTGCCCGGCACAGTCCGTTGTCAAAAGAAAAACACAAATGAGCGCAGACGAAACTCATCCACGGGTTGGGCGGGGTCCAGTGGTAGAGCCCAACCTTCTCAGACTATGTGGACAGGACCCTGTACAGTGGCCTTCCTGGGGTCTCATCTCTCCAGCCCTCTCGGGCAGGCCCAACCCTGGGACCTGGGACTCCACGTGGGGGACATGCCGACATACCGCCCATACCCAAAAGACCAGGATCCCACACGGCCAGGGAGGAGGCCGCTTCCCCGGGTTCTCAGGCTCAGGGTGGTGTCCGGCTGTGGGGCTCCCGGGCTGAGGGAGGTCAGCTCGCGAAGCACCTGACCCGCGTGGATGTTCGATCAATAACCACTGTGTGACTTGGAGCACAGCCCTCCCTCTCGGGGCCTCATCTGTAAAATGCGCGCGTTAAGGTTCCCACCCACTTCACAGGGACGATGGAGACATCAAGTGAGGGTGGAGGGACAAAAGTGTTTCTGAACGTCAAAAGTGCTTCACAGTGGCCAGCTGTGGTCATCCTGGAGTGATTATGATGAGCGAGACATTTGCCAGAGCAGACCCAGAAGGGCAAGGAGACTACAGAGACTTCACAAGGCGAACCCAAATGGAGCCCAGTTCATCGCTTGGAGACACGTGCTCACCTGCTCTCTGACAGGCCCTGTCCTGGGACCCAGGAGCCCATCCGACCCACTCCTTCGCCCCAGCCCTCCAGGCAGAGGGCTTCGGGGGGAACAGGAACCCACACGCTGCCCCCGAAATAGAGCGACTATATAAATAACATAAATACTTTCTCATATACCTTCACGATATAAATTATTCTCTCTTGTCCTAGGATCTATGTATGTGAGGTAGACAACAATACCCTGTGAGTGCATCCCCTAAAACTGCAGAATGAGGGGTCCATGGTCACTCGGGTCCCCCGGGGCCCCCAAGGGCTGAGGTGAATCTTTTGGGGTGATTGGAAGAGAAAGGCCTGGGGCAGGAAGGAGAGAGGGAGTGGACGGAGCAGGGAGGGCTCCGAGCTCAGGGGCTGTCAGAGCTTGTGCTACGGACTTGGGCGTCCATGTCAGTGGCCAGCCATGTCAGTGGCCCCCAGAATCTGTCCTCTCACCATCCTGTGACCCAGGCACCGCCAGCTGTGCAGTCTGTCTCGGGGGCAGGATGGATCAGAATGGCAGAGAGAACAGCTCCATGCGGTGGGGGGAGCGAAAGCAAGAGAACGCCAGTCCGCTGCCCCTCTTCTCCTGCCAAGCCGGGGGCGGGGGCTTGGGTCAACCACGTCAGCCCAGCGAGCAGGGCTCAGGCCATCACAGCTTCCCATCCAATCCTAACAGCACCCAGCGGGTCACCCCAACCCACTGGACACCAGGCAGCCCTCCTTCTCGGGGTCTCGCAAGCTTGCTGGGGCCCAGCCCCAGGCCTTCTTCCTAGAGCTGCGTGGACGAGACATCTGCTGATTCTGAAGTTTCCTGTTTTTGCAGAGGGTTGGCAACTCTGGGTTCAGGAAGAAAGGAAGCTGTCAGCAGGCACAGCAGGCCGTGGGGTGCCAAGGGCTTCCCACAGGGGGGCGTGTCCTCTGGGTTGGCCCCGCCCCGCTCTGGGAAGCCCAGCGTCCCCAGCAAAGCACCCTTGGCCAAGTCGTTGTCCTGAGCTCGAGGGTTCTCGCTGTCCTTGCACGTGCATCCAGTTCTCCCTCCTCCTCCTCCTCCACACGGGCCTTGGCAGGCGGCACAGGACATGTCCACTGGGTCCAAGAAAATTAGCAGTCACTTCTCCTCACACGAGGGGTCTTGGTACATGGAGGGGCGACCCAGTGGTCAGGCTTCGCAGGACTCGGTGCCCATGACTCCAGGGCAAAGGCCTCTTCTCTCAGGCGGCAGCCGGCAGAGTAGAAATGGAGCCCGCATCGCAGCTCTGGGCTGGCCAGGCTCTGAGTCAGGACGTGGCTGGCGTGGGAGCCCTGGTGGGCCTCGGCCACAGGGAGCTGGCCAAAGTGGACTCAAGAGCTTCGGAGAGATAGAGCGTGCCACGTGCCCGCCGAGCACCAGGCAGCCGCCACCCTTCTCCAGGCTGGGTGTGAAGGATCCTTTGACCACCAGGGGACTGCCCTACTGGGGGTCGTGTTGGAGGGATGGGGGGGGGATGGACAACCACCCTCTTGAGACAGGAAGGAGGCCCCAGCGCAGACATGTGTGAAGAGCCGGGTCTGGGACACAGGGCTCCAGGCACAGGTCTGACTTGGGTCACTCCAGCCCAGGACGCTTTCCTTTCCCCAGAAAAGTGGCTTCCACCCCTTGGGCTTTCTCCCGCCTCTCACCCAGGAAAGCCAAGTGGTGGGGAGGGGTGAGGTGCCCGGAGCTCACTGCAGCCTAGGCAGGGGCCCCGACGGATCCATCCAGCCAGACCCCTGCCTTCACTTCCAGCTGGCACCGCCTCCCTTGGTGCCCGACTGAAAGCTCACCACCCAGAGCCTGCCAACTGCCAGCCACTCATCCCAGGAACCAAGATGGCGGAGGAGCCCCTCCCCCTTAACGCCGCCATCCTGCCATCCTCTCGGTCTCCCCATTTCCCTCCACGTCCTTCCCCCCTGCCCTCCTGCACCAGGTTCCCCACGAGGCTGTGGACCCTTGGGTTCGGGGCTGAGGCTTTTCCTTTTTGAGTCGGGGTCTTGCTCTTTCACCCAGGCTAGAGAGCAGTGGCACGATCCCAGCTCACTGTGGCCTCGACCTCCTGGGCTTAGGTGACCTTCCACCTCGGCCTCCTGAGTAGCTGGGACTACAGGTGTGCACTACAATATCCAGTTAACTTTGAAATTTTCTCTGTAGAGATGGGGTCTTGCTATGTTGCCCAGGCAGGACCTGGAACTCCTGGGCGTGAGCAATCCTCCCGCCTTGGCCTCCCGACGTGCTGGGATGGCAGGCGTGAGCCACCGCACCAGCTTGGCTTCTCTTTGCAGTGTTGAGAGAGGCTGAGGCCGGGCGGGGACCGGCGGGGAGCAGGGCGCTCAGGCATGCCTCCCATCTGCTGGAGGGCTTGTACACGCTGCGGCGGTCCTCCGGGGCCCGCGGGCCGGGGCCTAGTGCTTGCAGGTGTACACCAGCTCCTGCTGCACGCACTGCTGGCACTCTACGTAGCAGCACCACTGCACCTGGCAGTGGCAGGAGGAGGCCACCCGGCGGCTCTGGGTGTCGTAGCCCCGCCCGCAGCAGAGGCTGCCGCAGCTGGCCTCACGGGAGCACACCCTGCCCGCCGTTCCCGGTGAGTACTTGCTGGGCCGGCAGAAGCTGGGAGAGTCCTCCATGTAGACCAGGTCCCCGGGCCCAGGCCCCAGGCCCTTGGCAGGGCTGCCCGGCCTGGCGGGGGCCCACAGCTCCAGGCGGCCCAGGGCCTCGTTGGAACCACTGGACACCTTGACGGCTGAGTCATAGCGCAGCTTCAGTCCCTGGCCCGTGTCACGGAAGGAGGCCAGTTGCTTCCAGCAGGTGCGCACGGCGCAGGAGCCCGACACACCGTGGCATTTGCATGTGGTCCTCAGGCCGCTCTTCACAGCCTGTGGAGAGGCAGGTGGAGGCGCGGTCGGAAGCCAGGCCCGGTGGCACCCACTGGTCCCCACGCGCCGGCCCCGGCAGGGCGACATGGAAGGGTGAGAGGGAGGCAGGGAGGCTTGTGTGAGCAGGCACACGGGACCCCAGTCAGCTGCCAGGCGCCTGGTGCAAACTAGTGCAGCCTCCCCAACCCCGGGCAGAGGGCAGCTGGCGTGTGCCCCTGGTGAGGGCCATGCAGCCGGGTCTCGGCCCAGCTCCTCCCCTCAGACCGGCATTCTTGTGGAATAGACAGCACACACAACTGAACACGGCAGCCCTGGGTTGCACAACTCTGTGGTGAGGACACGGGACACAGACTCCCAGCTCCTCAAGCATCGCCGTGCCGCCCCTCCCAGCCTCCTCGCCCCCACGGGCCTTGATATCATGACCCACTCCTGTGTGACCTCGGCCAGGTCCCTTCTCCTCTCTGGCCTCCTCCACCTGCCCGCCAGAGAAGGAAGAGGGGCAGGGGCTGCTCTAGGTCAGGGTTTGCTTTTTTTTTTTCGAGTCGGGATCCACTCTGTTGCCCAGACCGGAGTGCAGTGGCACACTCATGGCTACCACCGTCTTGACCTGCTGGGCTCAGGTGATCCTTCTGCCTCAGCCTCCCGAGTATCTGGGACTTCAGGCGGACACCACCACACCCGGTTATTTTTAAAAATTTTCTGTAGAGACGAGATCTCACTATGCTGCCCAGGCTGGTCTCGAACTCTTGGGCTCAAGCAATCCTCCTGCCTTGGCCTCCCAAGGTGCTGGGATTACAGGAGCGACCCACCACATCCAGCCTTAGAATAAGGTTTTCAAATGACATGGGCTTCTAGGACCTCCAGGGAGGGCCGTCTATGGAGACACCTCTCCACACACGCCCCTGCTCCACTGAGGCCCATTCCCAAGCCTGCGCCCATGCTGTCAGTTGCCGGTGACGCCCAGGACCCCAGCCCCACTTCGGTCGTGCTCCTGGCACCCATACTGGCCTGGAGGAGGAGCCCGGAGAGCGCAGCTGAGGCCTGCAGTCAGCCCTGGCGTGAACTCTGCAGGCCCAACTCTGCGCCCAGGCGGGAAGGCGCACCAGCAGCTGGGGCGTGCTCACCTTGATGCCCACGTGCGAGTTGTGGGCATCTGCCCGTGCCCGCAAGTCCTTGCCTCCTCGTTTGGGCCCCAGGAAGTTGCTCAGGAACTTGGTGCTGTACTTGAGGTTGTCGCCACACACACCCCACTGCCAGGCCTGCTGGCTCTCCAGGCCCAGAGAGTCGTCGCACGTGCAGCGCTCCATGCGCCCGGCGCTGCAGGCCCGGGCCAGCGCGTGGGTGAGGGCGGCCGAGGACACAGCATACAGGAAGGCCGTCTCTTTGAAACCTGTGCCGGGCACAGGATGGGGCAGGGGGAGGAAGCTCAGAGACTGCCCCCTGCCCCCTGGGAGCAGGACACCAGAGTGTGGCCCAAGGACACAGCTCTGGGTGAGCCTCAACACCGCCTGTTCATCAAACTCAGGCTGCGAGCACCTGCTTAAAGGAAACTTCCGGCCGGGCACGGTGGCTCACGCCTGTATTCCCAGCACTTTGGGAAGGATCACTTGAGCCTAGGAGTTTGAGACCTGCCCGGGCAACATAGTGAGACCTCTTTCTCTACAATAGATAAATAAATAGATAAATAGATAAATAAATAAATAAAATAGCCGGGTGTGGTGGCATGCACCTGTAGTCCCAGCTACTCTAGAGGCCGAGGCCGAAGGAATGCCTGAGCAGGTCGAGGCTGCGGTAGCTGTGATCGTGCCACTGCACTCCAGCCTGAGTGACAGAGTGAGACTCAGAGGCCTAGTCACCGTCTCGCCTTAGCAGGTAAGGGTACCAGATGCAGAGAGAGGCCACCCCGGAACCTGGCAGGCCCAGCTGATCTAAACCAGCCATCCTGACTCTAAGGCCACTGTGGTGAGCTGAACTGGTGCATCTCTGAGGCCCCTGGCATGCCCTGTGATCTTCCCGTAATGCCTAACCCCCACGGGGGATTAGACCCCAGGACAGAGTGACTTTGAGTTTCCCTGACGTGCCCCTGGCCCACCAGCCCACCCATTTCCAGCCCACCCTCTTCTCTCTGGGCGTGGCCCAGACCTGGCCACCCGGGCTCGGCACCTCCTCTGCTCTCTAGGGCCCCTGGGGCGCAATGATACCCCGAGAGAGTGTGGGGGCATCCGCTGGGTCGCAGACCTCCCCAGCAGAGAGTGGCAGGCCTGAGGCACCTGGTGTCCCTGAGCAGCATCGCTGCATATCTGCAAAAGTCCCCCTTCTGGTGCTGCGTCCCCCGGTGATGGCGTCACATGTGGCCTGTCTCTAGACTCTGAGCTTCCCGAGGTGGGGCCCTACTCTGCCTGTCCCTCCAGTGTCTGGCCCCAGGCCGGGCTCACCGTGAGCTCAGCAGGTGGGGGGGTGGATCAGGAAGAAGGCAGGGACCAGAGCATGCATGGAGGCACATGATGGACAGAGACGGATGGCTGAGGGAACAAGGCTCACGGAAGCGCCTGGCCGCCCATGCCCTCCTCTCACCCGTGATCTTGGACCTCCAGGTGTGAGGAGGGAGCGGGAGGTGGGGACAGGAGGGAAGGGCGGTTCCCCAGCCCTCTT
>NW_007251236.1:116536-123092 GCF_000164805.1 Carlito syrichta
CGGAACTGGAACTGGCACTCCAGCAGGCCGAGGCGCAGGGCGTCCTGCAGGGTCTCGGCCAGGCCGGGCTCCCTCCGGCACAGCTGCTTCTGCCGCCGGGACAGCTTCAGCAGGTCACACTGCTTTGGGTGGGCACCGCCCTGAGCTGGGGCCGCCGCCACACCCGGTCCTGGGAAGGGAGTCAGGACCTCCCGCCCGGTCAGGCTGCAGAGGGCGAGAGAAGGGCATCGGTGATGGGGCGGGGTGACACGGGCAGGGCAGGAGGGGGCCTCCTGAGAGCCGCCCACCCTGGAGGCCTCGTGCCCCTTTCACAGAGCAGGAAGCCGAGGCACCTGCAAGAGGGCTGGGGCAGGGCCTCGGGCCAGTTTCCAGTCTCCAGTCTCTGCTCTTCCCAGCCGCCCTCTCTCCCAAGCATGCCCAGTTAGAAAAGTCAGCCGGGCGCCTGTCAAAACGTAGATTCCCGGGACCAACGCTGGCTATCCTGAGTCTGCCAGTCTGGAGTGGGGCCTGGGAATCTGGTGACCGCCCCAGGGGCAGCTTGTGATCAGGAAGTTTGGGAGATACTGCACGCAGTGTTGGCAGCTGCCTAAGGGGGCAGCAGAGGGGACGCAGGTGCCAAGCAGACACCAGCCCAGGCCCCAGCAACCCTCTCTCCCTTACACCATGCTGCTACTGCCCAAGGAATCCCACAGAAACCTACAGAGGCCAGGATTTCCAGAGAGCTCATGGACACTTGGTGCCCGGTGCAGATAGACGCTTGGGGGGGGAGAGGGGAGAAGGAGAGGGGAGAAGGAGGGGAGGGGAGGAGGAGGACGGGAAGAGGGAGGGAGGGTAGAGGGAGGGAGAGAAGGAGGGAGGGAGGGAGGGGAGGGAGGAAGGAAGGCTGAGCCATGAAGGCAGGAGCTGAGTTCCCACCCACCCGTCCGTCCCAGGCTTGTTCCCCCACATCCACAGCTCCCAACCCTGGGGTCGGCTGCCCCTGCCCCTGCCCAGCTCCACGGCCTTGTAGCCTCAGGTTTTCTCCTCTGGAAAGTGGAAGGGGTGGTCCTCCCGCCCTCCCAGGAGGATGATCTGACACATGCTGGCCGCCCGGGTCTCCAGGCCCCTCTCCTTTTGCAAAGTTCCTTGCTCTCTGGCTAGGCAGAGTCTCCCTGTCCAGAGGCAGTGACCGGCCGGTCGCACGGCAGAGCAGCAGCAAGGTGGGAGCCTCACTGGAGCACACCCCCCTGCTCCTCCTCCTCCGGGAAGCTCTGGGGGATGCTGCCGCTAGCTCAACATGTGCGTGCCCTGCGCCCTGGCCTGGTGGGGGTGGGACAGACAGCGCCTTAGGCCCCAGCCAGGACAGGGAGGAAGCCACCCTGTCCTGGGATGTGCTGTCCTTACAGCCCATCCGGGTGAAAGGCGGAACAAGGCTGCGCTCCGAAAGCTCCTGCTTGGACGTGGCACACTGGCCAAGGTAGTGCTGTGGCCAAGCCAGGTGTGGTCAGAGAGGCCCACGTCCCTCGGAGTCACGGGCTCCTGCCAGGAGCCAGCGGCCTCATCCAGGACATCTGGCCGGACGCCACACGCCCTCCGTCTGCCCCAGAAGTAAGACGCCTCCCCGAAGGGTGCGGGTCCTGGCCAGGCTCCAGGTGCCCCCAGAAGTCACTGGAGATTCCAAGCCCGTCGGGCGCAGCCAGCCCAGCGTGTGGTGTGTCTCCGAAACCTCCGAGCAGAGACTGATGCTATCGGCCGGCCCAGCACAGCCTGGCCCTGGGCTCCTCTCCCAGACAGGGTGAGGGCAGGGACCCGTTAATTATTAATCTGGGGGCAAATGGTTAAATTTCCAGTCCACCAGGTCTGCCCCTGAGCCCCTCCCTGCAGCCTGGCAGGAAACCCTCAGTGCCTGACCCATGGTGGCAGGGCCAGAGTGGGACCGAGGTCAACCCCAACTGAGGAGGCCCCAGCACGACAGGCTTCCAGCATGGAGGGTGGCTCAGGGGTGGCAGGGAACACAGGGACAGCAGCTATCCGGCCCCTCCCAGGTCCTCTTTCCCACACCAGGTGCTGGTAGGAGAGGCTGCATCCACTCACACAGTCCTTGCGTTTCAGGCATCGGGACCTCCCTCGTGGAAGCCGATGGACAGATGCAACAGGCAGGAAGCAATGAAAATGGTGGCCAGAGGGGCAACACGTCCTTCAAGGCCTATCTTAGATGCCATTTTAAGAATTATAACTGTAGCCAGGCACTGTGGCTCATGCCTGCAATCCTAGCACTTTGGGAGGCTGAGGCAGGAGGATGGCTTGAGCCCAGGAGTTCAAGACCAGCCTGGGCAACGTAGTGAGACCTCATCTCTACAAAAATTAAAAAATGTAGCCAGGCATGGTGGTGTGTGCCTGTAGTCCCAGCCATTCAAGAGGCTGAGGCAGGAGGATCGCCTGAGCCCAGGAGCTCAAGGCTGCGGGGAGCTGGGATTGAGCTAGTGGACTGCAGCCTGGGCAACACAGTGAGACCCTGGCTCAGAAAAAAAGAAAAAGCTATTATGATGATGTCATTACAGTCATATTAAATGTCATATTACATAACACATAGTACATTCTACATGTTATGTTATGCATATTTGTATTCCTACCCTTTTTCTTCTCTTTTTTTGAGACAAGGTCTCACTCTGCCACCCAGGGCAGTGTCCCGATCACAAAGGACTGCAGCCTCCAACTCCTGGGATCACATGATCCTCCCACCTCAGCCTCCCGAGTAGCTGGGACTACAGATACTTGCCACTACGTCTGGCTTATTATTATTATTTTTGACTCTTTGTTGAGATGGGGTGTCTCACTATATTGCCCAGGCTGGTTCTAACTCCTGGCCTCCAGTGATCCTCCTGCATCAGCCTTGCCTCCCAAAATATGGGGTTACAGGTGCCAAACCCCTACCACATTTTGAGTACTTGCTACAAGCCCTTTAAATTACTAATGTGAACACACATTAGGTCGGCTGACCACTGGTTTCTTCCATCTGCATGGTCATCGTGTGGCCCTCGTTGACCATTGTATACCACATGACCTCACTGCTCTGGCCTGCTGATTGGACCAAGGATGATCATGTGACCCAAGCTAAGCCAATCAGCCCCTTCTCTGGGAATCTGGAAATTGCATGAACAGAGAGTTTTCTCTTTCTTTGGGGAGCTGAGCCTGTAACCCAGAAGATAAATAGAGGGATCTCGTCCAAAGAGGAAAAAAGAATGAGCCAAATGCGTCAGGAGAAGCAGAGGTGAGAGCAGGAGGGGGGATCTGGAGAGCTTTCTGAGGTCCAGCCGTCCCTTACCCGAGACACTGCCGTAGTGTGGGGTGAAGGCTCGGGCATCATCCCTGAAGGTGACCCTTGTAGCTGCAGAGGACCGCAACTCCCTGGGCTACACTTGTGAGTCAGGCCCAGCAGACACCCTCCCACTCATCGACAGGCACCTGCATTTTAATTTCGTGTAATAGACCTGAGATTGATGGCCCCAGGAATCCAGCATAAAGTCAGTTAATTTTATTAGCGGTAATGACACTTAGAAGCGATTAATGGCCAGGAAAGGCAGTCAACCGCAGGGCGGCCGCAGGCCCCACCAAGCCCTGGTCGGTCCAGGGCTGCTTTCAAGGAAGGCTCCCTGGCACTGCCTCCAGGACCCTGCAGGGAGCCGGTCTGGTGGACCTTCGGGACCGAGGGTCCCTCGTGTTTGTTTTCTGTGTTGGGTTTGGGACATATTTCAAATAGTACCATGACATCAAATTGAGCCAAACGCCTCCCTGTTCCCTTCAACAGAACTAGTGAGTTCACCTGCCCGGCCCGTGGCCTTGCTGGGGAGCTTTCTTCCTGGAGGAATTCAGAGGAATTGCAGGTGTGGTGGGCTCCAGCCTGTCCAGGGTCAGTGGTTGCCTTCCAGTTCCTGGAAGGAGTCGCCCTCTGGCCCCCCAGGTTGAGAACCCTGCCTGGTGGGTCCCTGCATGCAACCTCAATGACATGCAAGTTAGCTGGGCCCCGTGGGGGTAAGAGGGACAACTCAGAAGCCTGAGGGAGCCCAGTTAGTCTCATGGGCCCAGAGATTGGTGGGGTCAAGTAACCCTGCCCTGTAGTCATCCAGATGCCATCAGCCACACAAGCCACCAGCGTTTGAACCAAAGAGCAGAGAGGCTCATTTGCAGATGTGCTCATTGCTCTTCTGGGCGGGGGGCTTCTGCCTGACTCAAGTGCTCCTGAGCCTTCTGGGATGTCCACCCCAGCTGGCTGGTCCAGCTGGTCTCCCCCATTCCTGTCCTCCTCAGCACCCCTCGCCCCTTTTTTCCCCTTTAAGAAACCATCTCAAGTGACCAGCCTCTTCCTCCCCCCTTTAAAAAAAAAAATAGAGATGTGGGGTCTTGCTATGTTGCCCAGGCTGGTCTCAGGCAGTCTTCCCATCTTGACCTTCCAAAGTGCTGGAATTACAGATGTGAGTCTCAGCACCCCGCCCTCCCCCTCCCCTAGTTACCCCTGTCTGTGCCCCTCAGCTCTCTGTGCCCTCACCCCATGGTCCTTAGTGGTCAGAAGCCCCACCCCCACACATGTGATGCCCTCTGGTTCTGGTTCTGGGGCTCCCAAGCACATTCCAGAACACCCTGGCTCCCCAGAGGGAGAAAGTCCCAGGGTGCCCCTCAGACTCGCCATCTGACATGCACCAGTGTTCCACAGGCTCCCAGGCCTCCCCCACCCGCGCCTGCCCCACCTTCCACGCTCTCCAGTGGACACCCCATCCACAGACTTGGCTAATGCTGCCCCAGGAGGCAGAAGACCGCTCTCCCAGGCTTTGGGAACGCCTGCCCTGGGGGCCATTGGCAGGACGCAGGGGCCATCAGACCCCAACCCTGCTGGAGCATGGAGACCTCAGCTGCTCTCAGGCTGCTCCAGCCCAGGTCATCTGGCCCCGGGTCTGCCAATCACTCAGAAGTGACCGCAGGGACGCCTCCTCATGCCCTGAGCTCATTCCGTGGAACAAATACACCTTGACCCACGGGAGGCACGTGGGAGGGCACACTGAGTAGGACTGCCTAGGGCCACCTCTTCCCAGCTGTGCTGCCTGAGGCAGGCAGCCCACCTCTTGGAGCGCCCTCTGTCAAGTGCAGATAGCCACAGCGCCTCCTGGGAAGGGTGCAGTGAGGATCCAACGATTGTAAAGCTCTGCGCATACAGTAAGCTCCAGATGGGTCTCTGCCATTTTTCAGCACCTACTGTGAGCCACGTTTGGGTGCTGGGACGCAGTCCTGCCCTCGAGAAACTCTGTCTGGAGGGAGCGTGGTCAGCATCGGGAGTCCTCCCAGCTTCCGAGATCTCGAGCAACCAGGGAGGAGGAGAAAGCTTGGGCAGGACGGACTCCTGGAGGAAGTCAGGAGCTGCTGGGGGAATGACTCAGAGCTTCCTCGCCGCATGGGTGAGACCTGATCGTGGCCATCTGTCCTGCCCAGAGTGGGAGGCCTGGAGGTGGCAAGGACCAGGCCAGGGGAGAGCACCCTCAGCACCTGGGGGAACCAGACTCTGCTCCAGGGCCTCCCTTGTTTCTGCCCGAGGGTCTGACAGCCCCACAGAGACCACCCAGATGGTGGGCAGGTGGGGGTGTGGGACGAGGCGGGGGCTCCAGGGCACCCGGTCATGCTGCGTGTCTGGACTCTTAGCTGGAGGGTCCAGGAGCCGGTCTGGCACCAGGGCCTGTGCCAACCACAGGGGAGGCCCAGGCTGCCAGGGTGCCAGCTTCACCTGCAAGCCCCACAGATACCCCGATAACAGCTTCCACTGCGGGCCATTTGCACGGTCCGTGCACCCTCTGTGCTTTCATCTGTGTACCTCTCGGGGCCCACAAGACCCTAAACACACACGTGCACGCACACACACACATGCTCTCCACCCCCTGCCCAGCAGGGCAGGGCTCGGCGCAGGCAGCACCTGGCCCTGTAAAAGAGGGCGCCCCCCCAAGCAGCCTTCTCCGAGAGGGCCTTGCCCCCACCCCAGGCCTCGTCCCCGCCCCCATCCCTGAGGGGCCCCAGGCTCACCCTTCTGGGCTACTCGTCCTCCCTGCACCTTCCAGGCGCCTTCCTTCTCTCCAGGACCCAGGTCACCTCCCCTCCCCCAGGAGGTCCTCCACCTGCTCCCTGGCTAATCCAGCAATCGCCCTCCTGCCTTGACGCCGACGCCCTCCACCCGCTCCTCTCCATTCCTAGTCCGTGTGCGCCTCGGTGCTACAGAGGGATGCGCTGAGGCCGGCTTCACACAGGGCCCTGAGGACCGCGTGGCCACGCCCTCCTTCCAGCCAGTTCCCCACCCCTGCCTGGCCTCCCTCCCTCCCAGCTCTCATGCCCTGACCCCACAGAGGCACCCCAGGCTGGAATGGAGCCACTGCCTGCCTCCCCCTGCCCACTCAACCCCAGGAAGGAGCCGGCCCAGCTGTGGGCTGCCTCTCCAGGGATGACTCCACTTCCCTGACTGAGGGTCCAACCGCCCCTGGGCACAGCAGCAGGGAGCCAGCCCGGAGCCACGTGGGCAGCGACAGCCACCTCGCGTGGGCTT
>NW_007251236.1:123178-125200 GCF_000164805.1 Carlito syrichta
CTCCCCACCCCCACCCCATCTCTCTCCCTCCTCTTGTCTTTCCCCCTCCTCCTCTTCTTCCCCTCCTCCCATCTCTCTCCCTCCTCCTCCTTCCCTCCTCCTCCTCCTCTTCCCTTCTTCCTGCCTTTCTCCCAGGCTTTGTCCCTGGTGTGTCTGCGTGGGGCAGTGCAGTGGCTGTGGAGGGTCCCCAGAGACACTCCTGCAGAGGGATCTCTGACCTCTACAGGTCTGTGTGTACAGACATCCCCAGCTCCTCAGCTGAGTGCACACATCGAATGCACCCTTTGGGTCACTCTGTCTCACAGCTGGAGAACCCTTCGAGGTCACCTGGTCCAGGTTTTTGCCCTGGGGCCTGCTGGAGGTTTCTCAGAGAGCCGGGTGCGGTCAAGCGTTCAGGTCTCGCTTTCAGTGTCAGGGCCCTGCAAGTTCAGGAGAGATTGATGATCCCAGGCAACCCCTGACTTCGTGGCAGGGCTGGGTCTGTGCCCCTGGTCTCCCGATTGCTTCCACCGTGTCTGATGTCTGCCTGTGGTCTCAATGTGACACTTCAGGGAAGCTAAGCCAGCCCTGGCCACGGCTAAGGGGCTGGGAACACAGGTTAGGTGGGTCTGAAGGGAGGGAGGCATGGTCAGGATTCCTCTGGCCCCCGGGCAGCCCAAGAAGCAAGACCTCAGAAAGGGAGGGGAAGACCCTGTGTCTAAAAGGCTGTTTCTCCCTGGTCTGAAACTCGGATTTTTTTAGCCAAAGTCAGAAATAAGGCGTATAGAAGTGGCCTGCCCACTCATACATACTAGAGTGTGAATGTCTGCTACCATACCAGAGCCTGAGAACATATGGGACAGAGGCAACATCAGAGACGAGGGCCTGGATCATGAGCGGGAGGCAGAGATGGGGGGCTGGGTGCAGGGAAGGGGAGAGGGAGACGGGGAAGGGGAGAGCAGAGACAGTGGGGTGTGGTGGAGGAGGGGGCTGGAGCCCCAGGGACATGCCTCCCAGGCTTCCTGGGTAGGCAGGCCTAGCCCTGCCTCAGGGGAGCACATCCTGGGGGCATGGGGCAGGACTGCAGGCAAAAGCCTGGGCTCCAGCAGGCTCCTCCCCACCCTGGGCCTGGGGACTTTGCTGGCAAGTTGACTGGCTCACTGGGGCAGCAGGCCCTGGTCTCCTGGACCCTGGCCATGCTCTTCCCCAGACAGACGGGTTCCAGTGGGGCTGCGGGCCTGCGAGGGCTGGACGCCTGGACAGGAGGACAGTCCCTCTGCTTGCAGAGGCTCTGGGCAGAGCTGTCCACCTGAAGATTCAACTTGCCCGAGGGTCCCAGGGCCGGCCCACTGCCCCACACCCCTCCCCTCAGCTCCTGGGATTGAGGAGCCACCCCTGACAATGCCTGGGGGCGCCAGGACCGCCAGGGGACAGATGCCATGAACATGGCACCTTGACCCCACCTGGAGGGCTTTCCTGAAAACCTCCCAGCCAATGATGGTGCTGCCCTAGGTCTTGCTGGAGGCACCATCACCCTCACGGCCAACACCACTTGTTCTGCTCAGTCTACACCACATATCCCGCTCGGTCTACATCGCATGTCCTGCACAGTCTACACCTAATGTCTGGCTTGGTCTACACCACATTTCTTTCTCTGTCTACACCACAAGTCATCCTTCCAAAATTCAGAAGGAAATGCTGATCCCTGACCCAACTCTGCCCTGAAGGGATCCCTGACCCAACGCTGCCCTCTGGAGATGCACACCCTTCAGTCCTGCTCTAAAGCTCTTGGGAGCTTCCAGGAGTCCTTGGTGGCCCTGGACCCTCCCCTCAGCCTCACTCCCCAGCGAGGGATGGGCCTGGGGGCATCGCCCTGGCCCTGACCCACCCCTGCTGTCCAGTGTCAGTCCCGTGGTATGGTTGCCTCCTGGGGTCTGCGGGGCAGGGCTCCCTCTCTGTTCCAGGCAGGTGCAGCTCCGGGGTGAGCCTGGCCTTGGGGGAGCAGCACGTGCCCCAAGCACCAGCCCGGGGGGGGGGGGGGGG
>NW_007251236.1:125220-132686 GCF_000164805.1 Carlito syrichta
GGGGGGAAGATCCAGGGAGGAAGGCCACCAGGGGGAGGCACCACCCCTTCCATCCGCTGCCGCCCAGGGACTGTGGAGCCAGCCGGCACCAGGGCCCAAGATCTCACCAAGGGGAGCTCGAGTGCGCTGGAGACACATAGGGGGAGATGCCCAGAAAACCTGGAATCACCTCTTGGAGGGCAGCCCCTGGTGGGACAGGCTCCCCTGTGTGAGTGTTCTAGGACTCCGTTGGCATCCAGGCACCAGCGAGCGTTGTTGTGAGAGGCTGTGATCGGCTTCAGTGGATTTTTTTTTTGGACCTTCTTTCAGTGTGTTTGCCCATTTCACCATGGTGGTTACGAGCACACCTGCCCATACCGCGCTGAGTGTTCAAGCGGTTTTTGATTAAAAACCGCATCACCCCCATGCCCCACCCTCCCTGTTCACCCCATCTTGCCCCAGCGACTTTTTTTTCTGTTTCCTCAGATGGAAAGCGTCCTCAAAGGGAAACGTTTTGCCAGTATGACAGAGATGAAACCAAAAAATGGCAGGAGCACTAAAAGGCATCAAAATCAACACATTGAAAACTGATTTGAGCAGCGGAAAAAGCATCTCGATGGGTGTGTTGCAGCTAGCAGAGAGTGCTCAGAAGGTGACTGGAGTTTGAACATGTAAGAACAAATACATGATTTTTTTATAATTCCAGGGTTTTGGGGTACCCCCTTGTGTGCACCTGAAAAACTGGGCAACAGCCAAGGGCTTAAGACACGCAGACCAAGAGACGTCCAGGACGTGTGCCACGTGAACGGCACGAACGATGGGGGATGGGCAAGGGGCGGGGTCTCAGGGGGCAGAGACTGTGGGGGGCTGGGCCTCCAGCTGGGTCTCACGGGCAGTGCGAGGCTGGGGGGAGCGGCTGGCTGTGGACGCGTTGGACTAGGACTCATGCCACGGTGCTGCCGGCCGAGAGCTGTGTAACTCTGGGCCAGGCACTGGGCCTCTCTGCGCCCCCATAAATGAGGATAGTTGTACCCAGCACCCGCCTCCTGGGCTGCCACCCAGCACTCAGCATGGGAGAGGTTCCATGTGTTTTGAACTGTCACCAAACCAACTCCTGAACCCAGGATGCTGGAGGCAGACGCCCGAACTCTGCACTTAGAGATCCCACTTCTGGACTTTATACGCATGTATTTAACCCTCACAGCAGCCCTAAGAGATACACATCAGCCCGTTATACAGATGAGAAGACTGAAGTCCCAGTGGCTACCTGACCTGCCTGGGTCAGTGAGTAAGTGGTGGACGGAGGACTTGAACTCTGATCTGTGAGCCCAAGCCCAGTGCTCCTTTCACGATGGCAGGACCTCAGGTCACCTTCCGTCCTGCCCATGCTGATGCCAGGGGTCACCCTCACCGCCCTGGCCCACCTCCCCTGAGCCCTGCTTCTACCCGAGTACATGATCCCAAAGGCACCCGGACCTCTCTTGCTGAGGGAATTCCGGCCTTGGCGCTCCCAGACCCACAGCCCTGCCTCTCCTTCCTCTCCTCAGCCACAGATGCCCACCGCCACCCACCAAAGGGGCTAGTGCAACCCTGAGCCCAACTACTCGGGGCTTACAACCCAGCTGGGACCAGCGGCCTAAATTCCTTCCCCAAACACGATGATTCTTATCAGGGATGCTTGGCTTGCCAGCCCACCACCCCCTAAATAGAAACATTTCTTTCACCCTTTCTTCCCTTTGATCTTGGTTTTCTCAGCACTCAATGCAATTTCTTAAAATGTGGGGTTTTATAAAAATAAAACAATAAAAACAATACCATCCAAATATGTAAAACACATAGGAATAATTTTTAAATATACATTTGCAGCCAGGAACGGTGGCTCACGTCTGTAACGCCAGCACTTTGAGAGGCCAAGGTGGGAGGATTGCTTGAGTCCAGGAATTTGTGACTAGCCTGGGCAACATAGCAAAACCTGAGACCTACAAAAATAAATAAATAAAATGAGCTGGGTGTGCTGCTGTGCACCTATAGTTCCAGCTACTTGGGAGGCTGAGGCGGGAGGATCGTCTGATCCTGGAAGGTCGAGGCTGCAGTGAATTGTGATCATGCCACTGCACTCCAGCCTGGACAACAGAGTGAGACTCTGACTCAAAAAATAAATAAATAAATAAAATCTGCAAAGCCCACACACTGAGAACTACAAAGCGCTGCTGAGAGAAATGTTTAAAATGTGTAAACAGAGGGGTGTGGCCTATTTATGAATCAGCAGACACAATATCGTTAGAACATCATACACTGATTTGGAGATTCATTGCCATGCTGACCAAAAACCCCAGCAGGCACGGGTCCAATTTGACAAGGTTCAACATAGCAACGTTTTTTTTTTGGTATGGTTTGTGGATTTTTGGTGTTCTATCCAAGAAATTATATGTAGGTATGACAAGTTGCTACTATAAATTGTGTAGAAATACAACAGTCCTCAACAGCCAACACAATTGAGAATGAGTATGCAGTTAGAGAACTCACAGCACTTGGTTTAAGACTCATTATAAAGCTACAGCAATCAAGAGTATGTGGTATTGGCATAAGGATGGACATCTCGCTCAACGGACCAGATCAGGGTCCAGAAAAGAACCCCCACACAGTGAGTGGATTGATGTGCAACAAATAAGGCACCGGAGAAAACGTCAACCTTTCAACAAACGACACTGAAACAAGCAGTCAGCCACAGGGAAAACAGGAAGTCTTGACCCCCACCTCACACCACAAGCACAAGTTACTGCAGAATGAAGCACAGACCCAAGTGCAAAACCTCCAAATCCTGAAGCTTCTAGAAGAAAACACAGAGGAAATCTTTGCCACTTTGTGGCAGGCAGAGATTTCTTGGATAGAACACCAAAAAAATCACAAACCATACCCAAAAAAAGGTTGATACATTGGACCTCATCAAAATTAAGAACTTCTCTTTATAAAACACCAATAAGAAAACGAAAAGGCAAGCCACAGATAGGAATAAAATATTGCCAACACCTTCCAACAAAAGACGAGTATCCAAAATATATAAAGAGGTCTTATAATTCAATAAGAAGACTAGGTGTGGTGGCTCATACCTGTAATCACAGCACATTGGGAGGCCAAGGCGGGAGGATTGCCTGGGCCCAGGAGTTTGAGACGAGCCTAGGCAACATAGCAAGATCTCGTCTCTGCAAAAAAATAAAAATATTTGCTGGGTGTTGATGGTACTTGGGAGGCTGAGGCCAGGAAACTGAGGCTGCAGTGAGCTGTGATCATGCCATTGCACTCCAGCCTGGACACCAGAGTGAGACCCTGACTCAAAAAAAAAAAAAAAAAAAAGACACATAACCCAGTGAACGTGATATTCAGATGGCCAACATACACGTGAAAAATGTTCAGTGCACCATTCATCAATGGGGAAATACAATCTAAAACCACAGTGAGATGCCAGACACACCTGCTGCGACGGCCACAACTCAGACTCACAGCAGGAACGCAGCTGCTGGAACGCGCATACGTTGCTGTGTAAATGACATGACCACCACTCAGCCACTTCCTTTAAGTTATGTACAAACCAGCTGCACGGGTCAACAAGCCAGTCCTGGGCACTGTCCAAGAGAAATGAAAACATGTGCCCATGAAAAGAGACACACCTGCGTGCTTACACCAGCTTTATCTGGAGTTGTCTACAACTGTATTGAAATAACCCAAATGCCTATCAACTGGGGATTGGATCAACCATTCGCGTCACAGACGGAAGACAGGATCCTCAGCAGTAAAAAGGCATGAGCTGTTGACACACGCAGCAACTCGGAGGAACCTCAGAGCACTGCGCTGAGCCGCACACTGTAGGATCAAGAGGCTCTGTGCCCTATGGGCTGTTACATGAACCACTTGGACAGCCAATGCTCATCTCCAGTGACAGAAAGCAGAGAAGCGAGCTAGCCTGGGGCTGCTGGGAGGAGCGGGCTAGCCTGCACCTGGTGGTGGAGGCTTGATTGCAATACATCTGGAGGGATCCCTCAGGGTGTAGAACGTTCCATCCTCTCATGGTGGTCAGGACGTGCAACCCAGGTGTACGCATTTGCTAAAACCCAAACTGTGCACGTAAAGTGCATGCATTTCACTGTGTGTAATGATGATGGGGGGAGGTTGCTTTGTTTCTTCGATGGAACCACAATGATGACACGTACACAACCCGGGAAGATGGCTAGAACCCCAGTGACCTCAGAGTCAGCTGTTCAGAGCATTCAGCACACACTGGATTCCCTCTCAGGCCCTTTTACTGTGTCTCGACTGAGCCTCACCCCTGCCTTTAAGACGGGGTATTATCATCACCCAAAGCTCAGCAACATTAGGACACTGGCCCAGAGTCACACAGCCAGCCACAGGTGAAGTGAAGCTTCATACCCAAGACTCAGAATCTCACGCCTCTATAAATATCCCTGTCCCTAGAGAGGAAAGAAAGCATCAGCAGCCGAGTGTGGTGGCACCTGCTTGTAGTCCTAGCTACCCAGGAAGAAGGATTGTGTGAGCCCAGGAGGTCAAGCTGCAGTGAGCTATAACTGAGCCACCGCACTCCAGCCTGGACAACAGAGAGAGACCCTGTCTCTTAAAAATAAAGAAAAGCATCACCAAAGACAACTATGATTTAAAAAGAACGTGGGGCGGTGGCTCACACCTGTAATCCCAGCACTTTGGGAGACCAAGGCTAGAGGACTGCTTGAGCCCAGGAGTTTGAGTCCAGCCTGGGTGGCAAAGCAAGAATTTATCTCTACAAAACATTAGCGGGTGTGGTGGTGTACACCTGTAGTCCTAGCTACTCAGGAGGCTGAGGCAGAAGGATCACTTGAGCCCAAGAGGTTGAGGCTGTGGTGAGCCATGATCGTACCACCACCCTCTGACCTGGGCAACAGAGTGAGATCCCAATTTTAAAAATAACAATAAAACTCAAAGTTGCAGCCACAGAAAAGTCATTTCTGCTTCCAAAGCCACTGCAGTGACTTACAGGCTGGACTGGGTGACAGAGCCTGTCACATGCCCTGCTCATCACATGTGCCGTGCATGTTCCTTTAGACAACACCGCAAAGGGTAATCTTTGCAAAACTTCTGAGCAATTCAAGCCCAAAGGTAAGCTCCTGGGTAATCCCAAACTCCCTGAGCTGTGCAGGTGAGGGACCCTCAAGACTTCCAGGAGTCAAAGACCCGGGAGACGAGTGACCTGACCAGGGACAACACAGGGAGTCCTGGAGCCAGGACTCACTCGGCCCCTGGCCCTGGTGCCATCCTGAGCCCACCGGATGCCTAGCAGGGCTCGGAGCCTCCCGTCCCTCTACTGAGCACACAGAATGTTGTGGTCTCACCCCCCATCCCAAGGCCACGAGGATCTGGGAGTCAGCCCAGCAAGGCAGAAGGCCACCCCCTGCCCGCCCTCTGTCCCACTGCTCCGTGGGTGGGAATCACTCAGCGCTAGCTTGGAGGTGCAGACAAGAGGCAGGACGTGGTTTCTGTCCTTCCCTGCATCCCCCCCCCCCCCCGCCATTCGCTGTGTGACATCGGGTGAATCACGGAGCTTCTCAGACTTTCGGTTTCCTTGAGGGAATGATTTGCACCCACCCCAGGAATGGAGCTGAGGATCACAGGAGAGAGGGGCAGAAAAGGACGTGCGGGTGTGTGAATTGGGTACCAGTGGTCACCTTTTCATTACCATCAACAGAATCAGGCTGAGCCTCTGCAAAGCAGCAAAAGGGAGTGCTAGCTCCCTGTGGCTGGGGGAGGGGCTGGTTCACCTGGAAAATGGGGATCCTAATAGGCCATCAGAGACTCTTAGGGAGCCATTTCCAACTCCCAAGTCCATGATTCAGTGATTTCAAAGAACCCAAGAAGAGGGGCCTCTCCAAAACTGGCCTCACCTGATATTTGGATTGTGTTTGGTTTTTTCCTTCTTTTTCTTCTCTTTTTTTTGTTTGTTTGGTGGGAGTGTCTCACTCTGTCGCCCAGGCTGGAGTGCAGTGGTGCGACCATAGCTCACTGCAGCCTTGACCTCTTGGGCTCAAGCGATCCTCCCACCTCTGCCTCCAGAGTAGCTGGAACTATAGGCATGTACCACCAAGCCTGGCTAATTTTTTCCTTTGTGGAGACAGGGTCTTGCTATGTTGCCCAGGCTGGTCTCAAACTCCTGACCTCAAGCGATTCTCCCACCTTCACCTGGCAATGTATTGAGATTACAGGCGTGAGCCACTGCATCCGGCCTTGGATTTTCTTTTATCAGGATGCCCAAACACTACACGTTTGCTGTGAGACTTCAGATGCAAATGAGCTGGGGAAGGAAGAAGGCACAGCCTCACCTCACTACAGTGTGGATGACTGATATCAGATTCCTCCCAGACAGCACATTCTGCTGGGAAACCTAGTCTAACTGAGCCAAAAGAGGGTTTCCTTGGTGAGCACGCTCAGGCTGTTCCTATTCGTTCTCTTGATAAGACCAAACACTTATCAGCACGAGGCCCTGGGTTTAGCGTATCCTCCGAGCATCCCTAAGGCTGCCCCCATCCAGGCCCCAGATCCTGACCCTGCACTGAGGACACCTTTCCCTCCCAACACACCAGCCAGGGTGACCCAGACCTCCTGGTGCCCACCTGACCAGCACCCAAGCACACAGGAATTGGGGGAACACGCTGGTGTCCGAGAACGCGAGCACCCTCATCTTGTCCCTTCATTCCAGCTCAGAGCCCATCAGGGCTGGGACACCAAAAAGCCATACCTGGTGTCCTTAATGACAATCATCCCCAGCATGAGCCAGACATTGTTCAGTGTTCTAAGTGCATCACGCCAGTAGCTCAATCCTTGTGTGAAGTAGGCACCACGATCCTCAATTACAGATGACAGACACAGGCACAGAGAGGGTGAGTGACTCGGTCAAGAGCACACAGCCAGCAAGGGCACCAGGGCCCTACACACTGACTCCCACCACGGAGGCAACAGCAGTTCCTTCATGCCTGAAGTCTGCAGGAAACAAACGCCACGTGTGTGTACTGCCTTGGGGGGAGGTCACTAGGGGCTCGGTCATGTCAAGTCCAGCCCCTTCTTTGTACCAAAGGAGAAACTGAGGCCCAGAGACCAAGGGATGTTCCAGACCCCCAGCAAGCTGAGCCCAGAGCTAGGTTCTGGGCTGGCCCCTCTTCGCCTCACCTCCCATTGCAAGGAGAGCCACTGCCCACAGCCAATGGCACGTTTGAACGAGGGTCACGACCTGGAAATTAGCCCACGGCCCCCAGCCCAGCCTGGGTAGGGCCCCTCCGGCCCGGACACGCCCCTTGCAGCTACTTCTTCTACCGGTCACCGTTCGGTGGTTCCTGGCCTTTGCTATACCCCCGCCTTGATGTGAGGTGAAGATATCAGAAGGGGCCAGGCTTACAGTCACAAACTGGCACGCTTGCCGATGGCGCTGGGCGGGTGGCAGGAAGGCTCCT
>NW_007251236.1:133283-133958 GCF_000164805.1 Carlito syrichta
CCCGGCCCTTGGTCTCTGCCCGGCGTGAGGGAGTCCCAGGCAAGGACAGCCGCCGGACAGAGTCCAGGATGGGGACAGACGGGGCCCGCGCGGGGGGGGACGGCCGGGAGCCCAAATGAGGGTGGACAGACAGGGAACTGAGTGGGATAGACAGACAGGGCCCCAGGTGGGGGGTGGACATACAAGATCCCGGGTGGGGGTGCACAGACAGGTCTCCGGGTGGGGGTGGACGGCCGGGAGCCCAAATGAGGTGGACAGACAGGGAACTGAGTGGGATAGACAGACAGGGCCCCAGGTGGGGGGTGGACATACAAGATCCCGGGTGGGGGTGGACAGACAGGGCCCGAGTGGGGGTGCACAGACAGGTCTCCGGGTGGAGGTGGACAGACAGGGCTCCGAGTGGGGTAGACAGACAGGGCTCCAGGTGGGGGGTGGACACACAAGACCCCGGGTGGGCGTAGACAGGCAGAACCCCGAGTCGGGGTGGACAGACAGGATCCCGCGTGGGATGGACAGACAGGACCCCGGGTGGGGGTCCGCAGCGAGCCTCAGAACGCGGGACCGGCGCCTGCAGGCAGGGCGGGGACGCGCGGGGCGCACAGGGCTCGGGTCCAAGGTGCGCGCAGAGTCCGGGGTCTTGGGTCAGAGCCCGCGGCCGGCGAGCAAGGGACCGGG
>NW_007251236.1:134363-136412 GCF_000164805.1 Carlito syrichta
ACGGCGATTCCGCTTCTCCGGGGTGGGGGCGGAGGCACCGTCGCTCTGCGGGGAAGAGGGGGAGGCGGGAGCGGGACGCACCTGGGGTCTGCAGGAAGCTCTTCTGACGTCCCCGGTGCGGTCTCCTCGCCGCCGCCCCGGGGCTCAGAGGGGGACCGGCCCTGACGCGTGGCTGGGGGACCCTCGCACCGGCAAAGCGAGTCCCGAAGGGCGGGGTGGGGGGGAAGACTCGGTCAAGGGGTCGCAGAGTAGGCCTCGGGGCATGTGACCCCGCGGGGCGGCGTTTGCAGGCGCTGAAATCCCGGCTCTGGGCGTGGGGCCGGCTCTCAAGGCGCGGAGAGCCCAGAGCCCCCCAGCCTCTATCAGGCGGCCGAGCCTCCAGGCTTGGGCCCCAAGTCCTGGTCTGCTTATTCTTTCTTAAAGTTTAACCTCAATTCCTGCAGCCAAGGTGCCGTGATCCAAGTCGTGGGTGGAACCCGTCTGGAGAGGAGGAGACAGGCAACCAGTGACCCAGGTGAGATGCAAAATGTTGAGTCCCAAACGCTGGATCACATCAAGCAGAACCAAATATGACTGGCAACGAGGTGGCGATCTGCAGGTGAAGCTTCCAAAGAGCCAACCAGGTGTGGGGAACATCAGGTGACAATGACCTTGGCTTTGGGTGGAGACCAGCGCGGTGACAGCAGACAGAGGTGCTGGAAGGCGGCAGCCACCAGGTTAAGAGGCACCGACAGGAGGTCCCGCCATGGTAGGACTCTACAGGAGAGGCCTCCCACCGTAGTGGGGCCTCTACAGGGAAGGCCCTGCCGTAGTGGGCCTCTGCAGGGGAGGCCCCAGCCACAGTGGGCCACCTAGCTCAGTCTTCCCGCCAGGTGCAGAGCTGATGAGAGGACCTCATGGTCTCTAACAGCTCTGCCAGCCACAGCAAATCTCGGTCCTTTTTCTCGAAGCCGTGTGACCCAGGTGAGTGTACAGAGACCTGAGGGGACTGTGTGCCCTTATGGGATGAGCCCCCAGAGAGGACCGGGTGGTGAGAAAGCTGGTGAGATTCACATGCCCCACTGGTGCCATCACTAGGTCAGAGCTGTAACTGCAGGCAGGACCAGAGGTGACACGGGGACTGGTGGGGGGGCTGGGCATTTCTGTGCCATGAATCTTCCCACCATGGCTGATTTCGAGCTCCCGCCGTGGCATCGTCTCCTGGTGAGGAAGAGATGTGGCCCTGCTATGTCAACCAGTTGCAAGGAGGCTCAGAGGAGGGAGGCCTGGTGAGTCCAAGAGGAGGAAGCACTGGGGGGGAGGAGACCCCTGGCAGTAGCTCCTTCTTGATGATAGCAAGGGTTCTGCAGCAGTGACCGAGTACCAAGCTCTGTGTGTATGTGTGTGTGTGTGTGTGTGTGTGTATGTACACACACCAAGCCCAGCGTATGGGCAGTCACTATCCCCATTGCACCATGAGGACACTGAAGCCGAAGCAGCAGGTGGGGATTGTGGTGGAAGTCAAGCCCAGCCCCTGGGACTGTCATGGTGACTGTGGCTCGGGACTGGCCATGGCTGCTCACGGTGGCTTTGTGCTGTCCATCCTTGTGGGGCATCTTGGACCTCGTAAGAGCCAGCTCCAAGGGCAGATGGCCTGGAGGAGGAGACGGGAACACCGCATGTCCTGAAGTTGTGGCATCAGGTCTCCCTGGGGAGGCCCGGGAGACTCACAGCCCTTGTGCCTTAGCCGGCTTGCTCCTCTGCCCACCATCCCCTGCTGTGGGCTCCTCTGGGGTGTGCCTGAGTCTCCCGAGCCTGGCACGGGGCCCAGCACACAGTAGGTGCTCAGGAAACGTGTCATTGCCGGCCTCCAGCCTGGTGTGGCCTTTTGTGGGACTGGAGCGGTGCAAAGTGTCACGCGAGCACAATGTGTGCTCACAGAAGCACTCCCTCCCAGGCTCAGACACGCACTTCACGGAGCACACCTGCTGCAGCCCAGTCCCGGCCTTCAGGGACACAGACCTCCCCCTCCCCCACAGACATCTGAATTCCTAGGTGACCCCGGTCTCT
>NW_007251236.1:136432-147540 GCF_000164805.1 Carlito syrichta
GGTCTCTGGGGCCCACACACTCACACAGGCCTGCGAGAGCCACACCCTAGACAGGCCTAGCTGCCTGTCTGCATGAGCCAGCCCAAGGCGGCCGCCACTCCCCTGCATGTGTGTGTGTGCACACATATACACACACACGTACACACCTACATACATATACACAAAGGCAATTCTAGTTCAAGGCCTCCTGACCTCTGCTCTCCTTCCCTCCCTCTTCCGCCTCCCTCCAGAACACCAGGCATGGTGTGCCAAGGCCCACGGGACTGATCTTTTGCTCCTTGCCTGTCTGACATCCTTCTCCAGCCCTTGACACAGCAGCATCTTCGAACTGAGCCAAGGGAAGCCAAGGGCAGCCAGGGCCCTCCCCTGGCCGTGCTCCTGGGCCAAGGCCAGTGTGTGTCCTCCTGGAGCCCCTCCTAAACTGACCGCTCCTGCCTCTGCTCACCTGGCACCGGTTCGGGAGCTTCTGCGGGCCAGCTTGACTTTGAGCCATGACTGTGTTCATGCACGCTGACACCAGGGTGCTGCGGATCCCTAAGGATGGAGACCCTGTCCCGGCTGCTCCTCCCGCAGTGGCTCGGACCTTTGGCCTGAGGTGAAGTGATTGCCCAACGAGCAAATTAGCAAATGAATAAATGAATGAATGAACACAGGACCCTGAGCAGATGACACCTGACCCAGGGACCCCATCCCACACTTTAGGACGCTCACGAGGCAAGACACCAAGCAGTCTCTGCCAGCCTGGCTGGGACCGGAGAGTGTTCTGAGCTGTCGGGTCCTGTCCAGTGATTGCAGGCAGGTAGGAAGGTGGGCAGGGAAAGATAGGGTGGGGGGAATCTCCACTTTCAGATGACATGGCTTGGTCCCAGAAGTCAGCTCACGAGTGTCAGGCGACATGTCCGCCCATGCTCTGCCCGGGCGCTGGGCTCACCAGGAATGTGCCCCCACCCCACCCCAGTTAGTGTCACAGAAGCATGAGAATGCAGCGAGGTGCCGGTGCGCAGCGCAGAGCAGCGGGCCCTGTCTTCCATGGTGGTGGCATCCTCAAGAGGCCTTCCCTGGGCAAGGTGCTAGGGAAAGACTCTGGGGGTTCTGATGGTGTGGGAGGGAGGGAGGGAAGGAAAGAGGGAGGAAGGGGGAGAAAGATGGGAAGGAGGGAGGGAAGAAAGGAAGGAGAGAGGAAGGGTGGGAGGGAGAAGAGAGAGAAAGAAGAGGGAGGGACAGAGGAAGGGAGGGGGAGAGGGAAGGAGACGGAGAGAGGACGAGGAGGAGAGAGGGAAGGGAAGAGGGAGGAAGACAGGAAGGAAGAGGAGAAGAAGGCAGGGAGGGAGGGGAGGAAACCCCTCTCTCGGGAAATAGAAACAAAGATGGCGCCGTGTGCCTGAGCGCCGTCCCGAAGCCACCTGGGAGGCCCGGCCTTCTCACGCCCCCAGCTCGCTTCCGTGGGGACAGGTGGGAGGAAAGGGGCCACCCCGACGCCCAGAAGATCCGAGACCGCCATTCCCTGTGGCCCAGGAGGCCATCCAGACCCTGTCCTCGAGGCCACACCGTCGTCCCCACAGGTGCTGCTGTGCTGGCCAAGAGCTTGTGGGTCCAAAACTCAGGCAGGACTCCAGCAGCCCCAGGACGTTTCTCTTTAAACAAGGGTGAGACCAAACCTTAGTTTATCTCTGGGGAATGGCAAGCTGAGGCTTAATTCCAGGAAGAAAAAAAAAAGCGGCCAACTCCATGTCCCTGAGAAATCCCCGTTCCCTGTAAAGCATGGACACGTGCCACTCCGTGCGACCTGCTTTGGTTGAGCTGCTGGGTTCGTCCCAGGAGGAGGAGAGACCTGGGTCAGCTCCTGGTTTTTGAGGAGCATACGGTTTGCTGGGAAAGACATCAACAAACACACGCAGCACTTGGGCATTTCTGCACAGGTGTTAGTGGGCTGCTGACACTGTGCCGGGCATTGATCAGCGTCCTACACAAATATTAGCCCAGCCAGGCACAGTGGCTCATGCCTGTCATCCCAGCACTTTGGGAGGCTGAGGCGAGAGGATTGCCTGAGCTCAGGGGTTCGAGACCAGCCTGGGCAACGTGGTGAGACCTCAACTCTATAAAAAATTAGCCAGGCATGGTGGCACACGCCTGTGGTTCCAGTTGCTTGGAAGGCTGAGGTGGAAGGGTCACTTGAGCCCAGCAGGTGGCCATGAGCATGCTGCTGCACTCCAATCTGGGCGACAGAGTGAGCCTCTGACTCAAAAAAAAAAAAAACCCCAAAACAGCAAAACAAATATTAACAAAACAAATATTAGTTCCTCACAACATCTTACACATGAGGTCACCAAGGCTCAGAGAGGTTATGGAACTGGCAGCAATCACGCTTGGGCTGGGATTAGAGCCCAGAGAGCGGGCACCACAGGCCACGCATCAACTGCCGCTGCAGAGAAGAGGGGAATGAGCCCAGAAGATGGGGCCCAGGCATGAAGATGTCAGCTTACTTCTCTGGGGAGGCGTGGTTAAAACATTCCGAGATGGGACCGTATCTGACCTGGATCCTGCAGACTGGCTTTTTTCTGTCCTTTCCCCCTCAGACTTTACCACATGGCACAGTCCGTCCTGATTTCCCACACACATTTTGCCAGGAAACCACGATTCTCACGAGGTGTCATTTTTAATTCCAAGAGGCGACCCCGTGAAGCATGCCCTTGCTAGACTGAGCGCCACCCGGTCGTGAGAGGAGTCTGAAAGGGCAATGGGGGGCCAGACAGCGGTTCACACCTGTCATCACAGCCCTCTGGGAGGCCAAGGTGGGAGGATGACTTGAGTCCCCCCAAGCCCGGATGTCTCTTCCTCATACAACCCGGTTTGTGCCTGGGGAAACTGAGGCATAGTGAGGCCAACTGACCTGCCCGAGTAACTCATCTCTGAGACCTTCCCAGTCATCTTAGGTCAGAATGTGGGGGAGGGGAGGCGCGTGAAGGCCAGTGGCCAAGGGACTACCCTGTCCTGTCCGGCCCGCGTCCAGCACTCTGCAGGCACGCCCCCTGCTGGCCAGTGGAGACGCGGCGTGTGGCCGCGGGTGGGCCCAGAGACTCCCAGAACCAGAGACATTCCACCCACCCCGGGGGCACAGCAGGATGGACCTGAGCGTGGCCACCCCTCCTCTCTGCACACAGCACACGCAGGGCTTAGAAGACGGGGGACTCGATCCAGGCTCCAGGCTGGTTGGCAGCTCTCATCGCCTGCCTTCCCCGGCAGAGTCCTCCCGCTCCTGGCCCCAAGGGTCCCTTCCACCTGTCCAGGCCTCCCCTGCCCTCCCCTCACCTCTGCTGCTAGCCGCAAGGGTCCCTTTCTCCCCCGAGGCCTTCCCTGCCCTCGCCTCACTCCCACTGGTGGTCCCAAGGGCCCCTTCTCCCCCCCAGAACCCCTCTGCCCTCCCCTCAACCCCCACTCCCGGGCCCGAGGGCCCCTCCCCACCAACACTGCACGACGTCACCCCACTTGGAAAGACCCCAAGATCCAGCCCCTGCCTGCCTCTCGCCGGGCAACCCCTCCTCCCAAGCTCTGTGCTTCTAGGCCCCCCACCCTCCAGCGGCACGGAAGTTCCAGGTGTGGCTTCCCCTCGGCGTGGCCTCACGTCTGCCTCTTGGCGTGCCCTTGGGACCCGTGAGGGCCTCTTCCTTTGGGGTTCCAGCGCCCCTACCTAGAGGCTGCCCGAGGGCAGGGCTGAGCACCCCTTGGGTGACCACGATGCGTGACTTTTTCACCTTCCTACAAACGAGCAGCCCAGCTGCGTCCCCGGTCCCAGACAGCCTGGATCCTTGTCCTGGCTTTGTGGCTTTCCTTCCTAGCTGGTGACCTTGGAAACATCACCTGGAACCTCTCAGAGCCTCTGCGTCCCCAGCTGGAAAATAGGGAGAAAGCGACTCTTTGGGCCGGTTGAGGAGTAAGTGAGACCACGTATGTCCTGTGCTGGCCCACAGGAGGTGCTCGATGCATGGTGAATGCAGGTGGTCAGACTCCAAGGAGCCTCGGCTGGTCTCTCCGGCCTGGTCCCACCTCTTGGCACCCAGAGTCCTCCCAGTCCTTCTCCTGCTGGAAGGGCTCCCCCGTAGCATGGCGACCACAGGAAAGGAGAACGCTATCAGGGCAAAGAACGCGCTGGCACCTGGGCCTGCCCCCTCACCCCTCCTTGGGGCAGCTTCCTCGCCCTGCTCTTTCTATATACATATTATACATATATATTTTTTGAGTTGGGGTCTCACTGTGTTGCCCAGGCCAGAGTGCAGTGGCACAGCACCACAGCCTCAACCTCCTGGGCTCTGGGCTCAGGCAATCCTTCTTCCTCAGGCTCCTAAGCAGCTGGGATTATAGTCGTGTGCCAGCACACCTGGCTAATTTTTTAAATTTTTTTGTAGAGATGAGTTCTTGCTATGTTTCCCAGGCTGGTCTTGAACTCCTGGATTCAAGCGATCCTCCTGCTCCAGCTTCCCAAAATTCTGGGATAACAGGTGTGAGACACGGTGCCTGGACACTCAGCACTTTTTTTTTTTGAGTCAGTCTCACTCTGTCACTTAGGCTGGAGTGCAGTGGCACACTCATGGCCACTGCAGCCTCAACCTGCTAGGCTCAGATGATTCTTCTGCCTCAGCCTTCCAAGTAGCTGGAACCACAGGAATGTGTCACCGCGCCTGGCTGATTTTTTTATTTATTGTAGAGACGAGGTCTTGCCATGTTGCCCAGGCTGGTCTCAAACCCCTGGGCTCAGACAGTCTTCTCGCCTCGGCCTCCCAAAGTGCTGGGATGATGGACGTGAGCCACTATGCCCAGCCCACCCTGCCCTTTCTAAACACAGTTTTCTGCCTCCCCTTCTCTGCGTTCCTTGTTCCTGCTTCTCAGAACTCACAGCCGGTGTGTGGCCGTCATGGCCACCGTGATGCCTTGTCTGTGCTGTAGCATTTGGCTTTGTGGCCCAGTGGCATCGACCACATATCTCCATGCAGCTGTCTGAGAAAAAGGGGGCCCAAGCAGGTGCTGCCTGGACCTGCCAGAGGCTAAGGATTCTAGGGGTCGGGTCCCCACACCTGGGCCGGGCGTGAGTGGAGAGGTAGGGCCGCCCAGGTATCTACATGTCCCCTGGAGTAAGCCCGCAGTGGACACAGGAGGAAAACACGACCGTCCGAAAACACCCAGCAGTTCACTTATGGCTCTGTAGAGAAGGACACAACCCTCCGGAGCTGTCGAATATGGTTGCCTATGGGATGGCTGCATAATAACATGTGATGTGGCTGTATAAGTCATGGCCTCTGTGTGCACAGACCTCCAGGACGAGGGATCTGTTTCGTCGACCCAGACTTTTAGGGACAGCACTGCTTGAGGCTTGGTGTACGCATGTGCTTCTTACAACAGCCCAAGTGATCCGTGATGCTACATACACATGTAGAGATGTCTCATGTATACACATACATGCAGGTTACATATATAGTGATATATACATACAGAGAGGTTACATATGCATACATAGATGCTACATATATACACACATATAGATATGAAATATACATATATGGAGGTTACATAGACTCATATAGATGTTATATACACATATGTAAAGTTATATGTACACATCTACAATAACATATATATATATGTAGATTTTTATTTGTTTGCTAAGCTGGAGTCTCACCGTCGCCCAGTCTGGAGTCCAGAGGCACACTCATGGCCACCGCAGCCCCGACCTGCTGGGCTCAGGCAATCCTTCCACCTCAGCCTTCCAAGTAGCTGGAGCCACAAGTGTGCACCACCATGCCCAGCTAAATTTTTGGTTTATTGTAGAGACAAGGTCTTACCAAGTTGTCCAGGCTGATCCCAAACCCCTGGGCTCAGGCAATCCTCTTGCCTCTGCCTCCCAAAGTGCTGGGATGACAGGCTTGAGTCACCGCATCTGGCCTGTATATCTTATATATCTTCATGTATAGTGATATATATCCACTGTAGATGTTATATCCATACATGTATATAGAGTTGTATATACTTATATTCAGTGGCATATATACATATATAGAGGTTTTATATGTATATAAGTGATACATATACATATAAATGCTATGTATACTCATATAAGTGGTATATACACATATGTACATATTATATATACTCATATACAGTGATATGCACATATATCGATGTTATATATTCATATATAGGTATTATATAGAGAGGGTGCCAAACAAGATTGCACATTTTAAGAAAGGAAAACACTGTATTAAAATTGTAACAACGAAGCCTGGCTCCGTGGCTCAGCCTGTAATCTCGCGCCTTTGGGAGGTTGAGGGAAGTGGATTGCCTGAGCCCACGGGTTCAAGACCCGCCTGAGCAGCGAGACCTCATCTCTGCAATAAATCAGAAAATCAGCTGGGCGTGATAGCGCATGCCTGTAATTCCGGCTACTTGGAAGGCTGAGGCGGAAGGATCGCCGGAGCCCAGCAGGTGGAGGCTGTGGTGGCCGGGAGCGGCCACTGCACTCCAGTCTGGGCAACAGAGTGAGACTCCGACTCAAAAAAAAAACAAACAACAACAACAACAAATTGTAACAATGTATATTGTTAACAAAAGATGAATACAGTCGCGTCTGACATTTGCAGCTCCGGGAGGTGCTTGCAGGGGTTCCCATCAGCATTCAGACGCGTCTGATGACGGCGACCTCTTGTAACATCCCTCAATATGTGCGCATGGTCCTGGCACCCCTGTGGCTGTCCACACATGCCTACGCGTGTGCCTCTGCCCCACCCCATCCCATCCACTCGCCCACAGGCGCGTCCTCACGCCTCCTTCCTTCCCTCTCCGTCCCTACTTAGGAGATCCCACTCCCACAGGAACAGCAAGAACAGACTCTCCCGACAGTCTCCTAGAGGAAGCGCAGGACGGGACGGTGCCCTCTTGACGTTGGTAGAAGTGGAGGCGGCAGGAGATGCAAAGCCCCCCACCCCTCAGCACAGGGCTGGGCTCTGGCCTGGGGCTGCCCCACACCTGCTCACACCCTTGAGGAGACGCGGGAAGGCTGCCCCCCAAGGAGGCCCCAAGAGGTTCGGAGCCAGGGTCCTCCTCCTCTGGGCACTGCCAGAAAACAGTCCTGCAGATGTGCTATGGTGTGCATGGTGGCCTTCTGTGGGGAGTAAACTTGTGCAGTGCACAACACGCACCACTGTGTGTTTTGGCCCTAAAGGCGCTGACCAGGTCAGTCCTCTGCCCAAGGAGAGGAAGCAATCTCACTGACCCAGCAGCCACTGTTCCAAGCATCCCCTGGGCACAGTCCGACAGGACCCCGACACCTCCCTGTGTCCCCAACCTCGGCCCCTAGAGTCACTCCAGACCCTGGACTTGGAGGGAGGTGGACCTGGGTTCACACCCCAGCCCAGCACATCCCAGGGCTGTGACCTGGCTAGGTCACACAGCCCCCTAGGACCAGGGTCTCTTACCTGTGTGGTCAGGGTGGTGCCTGTTCTCACCTTGGGCTCTGGTGGAATGGGGAAATGAACATCACACCTCTAGGCTGGGGCCTGGTGCCTTCTGGGCCCCAACACCAGTCCCCCACCCCAAGTGTTCCCCCAACTGCCCTCAAGACTCCACCTGCGGAGCACGGCACTGAGGTTGGTGGGTGGGTTCTCCCCCCAGCCCTGTCCCTGCAGGTGAACTTGACTTGGCAAGGACAGGGACAACGAGGTTCACCGGATGTTGCCAGAGCTGCCTGCAAGGCTCCTGAGCTGAGCGCTTCCTGAAGCCAACAGCTTTGGGTCTTTAAAGTAATGGTCTCGAACTCCTGGCCTCAAGTGATTCTCCTGCCTCGGCCTCCCAAAGTGCTGAGACGATGCACATAAGCCATTGCGCCTGGCGGAGCCACGGTCCTTTTACACACCCACATCCCTACCCTTGGATGTCATTATTCGTGCTTCTGACTTTATGCTGACTCCAGCACACCTGTGTGTCAGCAGGATTCGGGTCGGCTGGGGGCTTCCCACCCAGACATCACCTATGACCCCAGCACGTGTGCTCCCCCCAGCCCGGCCTGCCAGGCAAGCCAATGGACCATTCTCTCCTCCTCAGGCTCCTTTTATTTTTATTTTTATTTCTTTGAGTCAGAGTCTCGCGCTGTCGCCCAGGCTGGAGTGCAGTGGCACGCTCACGGTCACGCAGCCTAGGCCTGCTGGGCTAGGGTGATCCTTCCACCTCGGCCTTCCAAGTAGCTGGAACTACAGGTGCGTGCCACCACGCCTGGCTAATTTTTCTTAGAGTTGTGGAGACGAGGCCTCGCCAAGTTGCCCCAGCTGATCTCGAACCCGCGGGCTCAGGCAATCCTCTCACCTCCACCTCCCAAAGTGCTGGGATGACAGGTGCTGTCTTATCAACAAGCTGCCTCGACCTGCCTGTGTCCGTCAGGGGCCCAGGTGCTTCCTCGCTTCTTCACCGCCCTTGCTCCTCCTGGCTCCTTCAGAGATGGGCATCGCCATGGCCACCTGGCGCTGTTTCCGCCGCTGACGTCTGCAGCTCGATGCGTTCTCTCTCTCATCCCTGCCGTGAACCCCAAAGCTCTCCCGAGTGCACGTTGCTCTCTGCCTGGAAGCTCCGTCTCACAGCGAAGCACCAGGACGTCCTTCTGGGATGGGGAAGGAGGAGCCGTCCCTGGAAACCAGATGTCAGGTGAAAGTCAAGACGGCTGGTGCCCACAGAGGCCTGGCTCTCCCCGGGAGCCCAGTGGCATCCCCACACCATGTCCCCCACACACTCTTCGTTGCTTCTCCCCGGAGGGGGTCTGGAAGGTCCACACCGGAGGGAAATTCGCCAGAGGCGACATCCGGTCAACCTCCTTGGCCCTTTGCTTGTAAAGTCAACCTCACCTGCACGTCCACGGGCCAGGCCATGGCTAAGCAGCTCCGGCTGCCGTTCCTGGGAGCGCCAGCAGGTGGCGCCGGGACCCCGACCATCTTGCGGTTCCCTGTCCCAGGCTATGGCCAGGACGCCTTCCAGCCCTAGGGCCCCGAGAGCCCAACAGTGGGAGGGGCCCCGAAGGCTCTGTCTCCACTCCACTCCCCCCAGGAGCAGCTCGGGGCGGGTCTGTGGCTCCATGAATGTGGCTCAACCTCACGGTCAAGGACCAGGTGGGAGTGAAGGGGACTGAGGGGCCCAGACCCTCCTCCTGTCCCTCCAAGCAGTTGCATGAGGAGAGAGACTCCCGGATACCTCCCTCCAGTGGTTCCCCTCACTCCCAGCCCACCTGGCCACCAGCCCTGAGCTTCAGGGACAGATCTTGGTGACCAAGGAGGGCTGTCTGGGCCAGGAATCACTACACTGCTGAGAAGCCAGAGAGGGAGCTGCAAGCCAGGGAGGCTTCCTGGAGGAGGTGAGCGTAGACCTCCAGCAATAACTGGAGGTCCTCATACTGAGAGAACAAGGGAGCCCGGGGCCGACCCGGGGGGGGGGCGCTTTCTGGGGAGGAAAGCTGACAGGTGCATTCACCCATGGCCCTTTGGTGGGTGAAGATGGGTCTCCAGGGCCCCCCCCACACAAGCCAGAGAAGCAGCAGCCACAGACAGGGAGGGCATGTGGAGGCAGGGACCTTGTGGGGGGCTGAAGGGCACAGGAGTACTGGGCGTGGTGGGCGGAGGAGACTTTCAGGTTCGCAGTGGGCCCTCTGCGGGGTAGGCGAGAGGCCGGCGGGGCGGCCGGAGCCTGTGCCCAGCCTCACAGAGGCCCAGCAGGGTGTGGCTCCCAGAGGCCATGGCCTTTCTTGGGACCAAGTCAGTGACGGCCAGCGGGGTGAGGGCCCCCGCACCTCCTGCCGTGAAGCCCTGACTCAGTGGACCTGGCAGAGCATGCCCTGAAGGCCCAGGCCTCCCCCTGCAATGGACCGCTCCCGGCGGCCTGCCCTCCCCAAAGGGGCCTCCCTCCTGCCTCAGTCCCAGCCACTGCTGCCCCTCTGGCCACTGGCTGGGACACCAGGCCATTCTCCGAGAGTGTCAGCAAATCTGCCTTTTTGGTCACCGCCTCATGGAGATTCAGCCCCTCTGGAAGTAAGTCCTACTGCTGCTATCGTTATTATTTTAATTGTCGAGACAGTCTTGCTCTGTTGCCCAGGCTGGTCTCGAACTCCTGGCCTCAAGTGATCCTCCCACCTCAGCCTCCCAAAGCACTGGGATAACAGGTGTGGTCACCACACGCCCGGCCGGAAGTGAGTCTCGATGCCTGGGGAGAGGCAGCCCTGGACGGAGACCCCAAAGTCTCCAGAACTAGAAGACCCACACCCTCCAGCAGGAGAAAGGGGCCAATGAAGTCGAAGGAAAACCAGGTCTCCCGGGCCTCCCGGCCGGGGCCTGGCAGTTTCTAGCAGGCAGCCTGGCCTCACCTCCCCCCCTGGGAGGCCTGTTTTCCAGCTCCAAGCACACAAACACACGGAGCAAGAGATTTCCTGGGAGAGACAATGATTTCTCGATCTTGTCCAGAACGGGCCCTCTTCCGGGCTGCCTCCCACCCCCTGTGCTCCCTCCATGGGCGAGCATGGCTGCCGGCTGCACTTAGCAGCAAGCGGGGGCCAGCCTCCAGCCCAGTAAGAGGCAGAGGCCAGCCTCCAGTCATACCCCCAAAGCTTCTGAGAGAGGTGACCAGGCAGGGAACTGGGGGCCTGGCGGTGCACCCCTTCCTAACACTCCCTCGGATCCTTCTCAGCGGGCCAATGACACTCCCAGAACTGGAACCGGGCCCGGTGTGCAGGGGCGAAGGAAACGGCCGGGCTGTCAAAGACAGCCACAGACATCGCAGCCTGTTCTCCACAGGCAGATGACTCCATGTGGAAGGAGCCTCGGTCCAGGGAGCCCCGCTCTGAGGCCGGGGGACCTGGCAGGCACCACCCAGCTTCACGCACACTGCGGGTCCGTCCTCCAGGCTGAGGCTCCCGTGGCCACTCAGCTGTCCCTGCTCTCCATGGACAGCAGGGCTGTGGACACTCCGGCCCTTCTTGTGTCCTCAGCCTGCCCTCCCGTGGCCCTGGGGCAGCTTCTCGTGGACACAGACGTGGTCTCAGCCTCCGAGTGCCCCCTGCCATGGCCTGTCCCCCACAGGGTCCATGACAA
>NW_007251236.1:147560-150228 GCF_000164805.1 Carlito syrichta
CATGACAAGGACCAGAAGGCCTGAGTGCAGGGTTCGGGGCTCCATCAGATCCTGAGTCCACCCCTTCTGAGTGCCCCGCTAAGGATGCCTCAAACCCTAGACGCCTCCCTACCTCCGTGGCTCATCCAGAGCCAGTAGGAATGCTTTTCCACGGACAAGCCGTGTGGGACTCCCCTGCCCAGCCCCCGCCACCCGCCAGCCCCTGCCAGCTTCCTGGGGGCCTCCAGCGGGTGTATTTCACTCCCAGATGACTGTGACTTTGCGGCGGCCGGGGCCAGTGTCCCCCTCTTGCGAGGCTCAGGAGCGGGGGCAGGGCGGGTGGCGCAGGGGCTCTCTTGGGCCTAACGGCAGAGGCTGGCCTTACACACCCAGCGACACATGTCCCCCTGCACGGCCGCTTTCTCTCGGTGCTTAGCGGAGACTGTGAAAAGAACAGGACTGATTTGAGCTGCCTGGCCGTCTCCTGGCAACCGGCCTGGCAGGAGGTCTTTCTTTCTCCCCCCACCCTGCCTCCATTCCTCCACCGCCCCCCTCGGCCCGTTTCCCCCCTGCGTCTTGTGTTGTGTATCATTGAAACTTCCCTCCCAGCCACTTTGCAGCCAACGGGCAGGCCCTTCTGGGGCCGGTTCCATGGGGCAGCCCCGCGCCCAGTGGGAGCTCGGGGAGGTCGAGCCCTGCGAGGAGGCTTGGTGCCCTGGAGGCTGGGCTTCAGGCGAGCTGGTGCCCTCCGCACCTTCAGGGGAGCGGCCACCGGCACCCCCAGGCCCCTCTTCCTGCTCCACCTCCCTCCCTCCCTCCCAGGAGCCCCATCTTGTGCTCTCCCGCCCCAGCCTGCCAACAAAGCCCCCGGGCACTGCCCAGCCCGCAGGAGCCTCCCGGGGCTGGACCCTGACAAGCTCTCACCTAGAAGGACAAGCCTCCCCTGAAGGCCCGGGGCGGCCCCAGACAGGGGGATGCAACCAGCTCCAGCCCGGTGTCCTGGTCTGCCCTGAAAGGTGACAGGGTGGCGGTCGGGGGTCAGGGGGAGGCAGAGCATCCAGTCGGGGAGTGTTGGGACCGCAAGAACGCCTCCTTGGGCGGCTTCAGTCTAGAGGGACACTGAGGCCCAGAGAGGGTAAGTGCCTTGTCCAGGGACACCCCCCCAGTCAGGGGGGGCTGAGGCTGAGCCCCGGTCTCCTGGCCCCCTGCCACTCGTGCTCTTCGCTGGAGGGGTCAGGCACACCTGTGCACTGCTGGGCCGGGACCACCTGCCGCTCAAGTGGCATTCGGGTGGCTGAACCTGGCCGGGCCACTCCAAGGCTTTGCCCTGCTCCTCCCTTCTCCGGCAGAGCACCTCTGATGGGCCTAGATCTCTGGACAGCTGGGAGACCCTCGGACGTCCCCTCCCATGGGTACCTGGGCCGCAGGCCAGGTGGGGGCCGCTCCGTCCCCGAGCACATCCTTCAGGCCGGACGAGTGGCCCCACATCTCCTCTTTGGGACTTTGGGGAGGGCCGAGGCTGGGGAGAGTCTCAGCTCATGGCTGGGGAGGCTTCCAGGGGTCCCCTGTTCTGCCAGCTACAGCCTAGCCCACACCAGGGGACCCACCAACCAGCACATGCAGGGCACCAGAAGGAGCCCTGTCCACGCAGGCTGGTACGTGTGGGCCACAGAGAGGGAGTCCTGTCCACGCGGGCTGGTGTGTGCAGCCCACAAGAAGGAGCCCTGTCCATGGGGGCTGGTAGGCACGGGCCACAGAGAGGGAGCCCTGTGTGCGCAGGCTGGTATGTGCGACCCACAAGAAGGTGCCCTGTTCACATGGGCTGGTCTGTATGGGCCCCAGAGAGGGAGCCCTGACCATGTAGGATGCTATGGGTGGGCCACAGAGGGGGAGCCCTGACCACGTGGGCTGGTATATGTGGGCCACCAAGAAGGCGCCCCATCCACTGGGACTGGCACATCTGGGCCAGAGGGAAGGAGCCTGGTCCACGCGGACTGGCCCCTGTAGGCCACCAAGAGGGAGCCCTGTCCCTGCAGGCAGGCCTCTGTGTGCACCCTGGCTGCCTGCACTCGGCTCTCTGGTCCCAGAGCGGAAGCTGCCCAGTGTCAGGTCAGTCCTCGTACTCCTCGCCCCGTGGCCACCCGCAGCCTGTTCTGTGTCCCTGACACTCCTGGCAGGATCTGCGTTGTTCTTGGTGACTGCAGCAGGAGAGGAGACTTGGGAGGACGACGGCACTGTGACTTTCCGGCACTGTGACTTTCCAAAGGGAGGTCTCCTCCCCCCAGACATGATGCCCCAGACCCTGGGCCAGATTTCTCCTCCCAGGGCTCTCGCAAGTGCTGAAGGGACCTCATCAAGTGAGGACCAGCGGGGCCCGCCCTGGATGCTCGGAGAGAGCGGCGGAGCCAGGACCGGTGTGAACTGGGAGCCTTCTCGCCGTGTGGCTCCACCGCCTAACACATGGCATGGGCGGGCCACGGTCCTCTCCACTGCTGGGAGATGGCGCTGAGAGCCGCAAACTGCATTTCACACTTTCTTAAATGGTGGAGAAAAAATAAGGCTAAAGAAAAAAAGCATTTTGGTGGTGCTGTATACCTGGAGTGGGGATTCAGAATATCCAGTTTCCCATCTTAACCCCTCATCATGAGCCCAGGAAAGCCGCGTGGGGGTCACAGTGGGGGAGGGGAGG
>NW_007251236.1:150248-153382 GCF_000164805.1 Carlito syrichta
TGGGTGGGGGGGCGTGGGTGGCGCTGAGGGGCAGGAGTGCTTCGGGGATGCCACCGTTCCTGCCCTCCCCAGCATCCCCGGCCCCAGGTCAGGCTGGCCGTGGTTCTGCTGCGATGTTGCCCCTGTGCTGACGGGAAGTGGCAGGCAGTGGGTCTGGGTCCCTCTCTGAGCCCTTTGGGCGGGACACGCCCTGGAGCCCCTGGAGCCTTGGACACCCCGCATCCCTTGCCAGGTAAGGAAACAGCAGGGAGGGGACCACAGTCCCAAGCCCCAGCCACGTTGCCCTCGCCCCTGCGTTTGTTCCACGGTCACAGAGTCCACACCCCATGGCGTCTCTGATCCCCACTCCCCACCTAACCTGGGGCTGTTTGGCCAGTGAGGACTAGACTCCAGGGAACACTGTCCCCTCGGCTCAAAGGGGAAAGCCCTGTGTCCCCAGAGTGACTGCCACCAGCTCCTCCCAGCAGGGACCTTAGAAAGCGCTCGGGACAGCAGTCACCCTATGTTCACTTTTAAAATTGAGATAAAATGCACACACCATAAAATCCACTACTTGGTCGGGCGCAGTGGCTCCCGCCTATAATCCCAGCACTTTGGGAGGCCGAGGTGAGAGGATTGCCTGAGTTCATGGGTTCGACACCAGCCTGGGCAACTTGACGAGACCTCATCTCTACCATAAAAATCAAAAAATTAGCCGGGTGTGGTGGCATGCATCTGTAGTTTCAGCTACTTGGAAGGCTGAGGCGGAAGGATTGCCTGAGTCCAGCAGGTCGGGGCTGCGGTGGCCGTGAGTCTGCCACTACACTCCAGCCTGGGTGACAGAGTGAGACTTCGACTCAAAAAAAAAAATCCACTACTTTATGCAATTCAGTACTTTAGTATATTCAGAAATATATACTCATACCTGCAGTCCCAGCATCTGGGGAAGCTGAGGCAGGAGTTCAACCCAAGTAGTGTGAGTACCCTACCGCCCAAGTGGTATGAGCACCCTGCCACCCCAGTGGCATGAGTCTCCTACAACCTAAAGAAGGCTTTGTCACTGAGAGGTTCGAGGCAGAGCAGCCAACAGAGGAAGGACGTGGATGCTTGTGCTTCTCCCCACATGCCCAGTGTCACGTGGCTGAGCAGGCAACAGCCTCGTGGGTCAGGCTTCTGTTGGATCCATTTTGCAGATGCAGAGACAGACTCAGACAGGACAGGCAGTGGGCTCAGTGTCACACAGTTGGAAAGAGCCGGAGTCCCTGGGTGGTGGCGGCATGAGGCCCGGGCACGCGGCAGCTCCTTCGACAGGAGAAGCCCCACTCAGGCCTCACCTGAAGATGGGCCCTGCTGGTGCGGGGCAGTGCCCACTGGACCACCACGCCCGTGCCCACCAGGAGCACCTGCTGGGAGGCAGCGCTGCCTCCGCTTCCAGCACATCCCTGTGCCCAGGCTCCCAGGATCCAGGGCTCGTGGCTGGCCCGCCCTGAGCCCCAAGCAGTGCCCACTGCTGACCCTCCTGGTGTGCGAGGCAGTTCCCTCGAGGCAGGGCTCCAGAAGGTGCAGCCGGAGCTTCCCCAGCAAGTCCCTCGCCCTCTCCAGGGATGAGGTCCGGCATGTGCTGCCCATCTCCCTAAAGCACCTCCGCTGAGTCACCCTCAAGATCCCTGGGATAGAGAGAACCAGCACACCTCTTCAGGACACGTTTGCGTCTTTAGTTCTCTGCTGAATGATGCCCCGGCGGCAGCAAACTTGATGCAGCCCCAAACCTAGCACTCAGCGGGGCCCACCCAGCCAGGAGCTACACACAGAGCGGCTCCACAGAGGTGTGTGGAATGAATGAGCCACCTGCACGCATAGAGCACCTGCTCTGTGCATGGTGGGGGTGGTCATTGCAGAGGAAGGCACCTCCTCCAGGATGGCCCCAACCTCCTTCCTGGGCCTGGCCCACCACAGGTGTGCAGCCAGGGTTTGAGGTGGCGGGAATCACAGAGGCACCTTCCCACCCCAGAGCCCCCGTAGAAGCTGAGGCTGACAGAAGAGACCAAAGGAGGCTCCAAGCTCCTCATGGGTTCCCGCCAGGGGAGTGGGAGATAGACCAGGAGCTCCAGCCCCACCGAGAGGGCCAAGGCAGTCACTCGCAAGGGCCAGGATCCCACCTGGCCAGGTCCTGGCCCCAAAGGCCTAAAGCTGGCCAGCCGCAGCAGGCAGGGCTTGGCTCTGAGGCAGAGGCAGAAGGAGGCGGAGGACAGCAGGGGAGAGGGCAGGGAAGAGGCGGTGCCATACAGCCAGAGGGGTGGCGGGAGGGACCAGAGTACCCCAGCCTGTGCCTCTGTCCTCGTCCGAGGGAAGAATGGGGACCAACACTCCAGGTGGGTGGCTGGGTGGGCGGGGGCCCGGGGCAGCGTCCCTGCGAGATGGGGCGGGTGGGGGCCCTGAAGAGCCATGGGGCAGTGGCCTCCAGGACCTCAGCCCTGTCCCCGGGCTGGCCATCAGCGTGTCTGTGAGGGCCACTGCGTGCCAGAGCCTGCCCTGTGTGGGGGCCCCACAGGCTCAGGGAGTGTCGACTTTAGAGCAGGGGACAGGTGACCTGTGTGTGGGCAACCAAACACACGCATCAGACGTGTAACATGCACCATGTCATGGCCAGCCAGGTCAAGGACGACGCCAAAAAGTGAGATTGGACAAAGGGCCTAAGGGACAGGGCCGGGGGCGGCTGGAGGCCTGGCGCCTCCCTGGAAAGGTGACTTTGGAGGGGGTCCCAGCGGGTTGCATCCTTCTGGAGACGGCTCCGGGCACAGTGGCTAGGGCAGGAGAGACCTCAGCTAAGAGAAGACAGAAACCCAGTCTCTCTCCTGCTGTCCATGGTCTGGCATGCGGTCAGCACGGCTCTCGTTTAACGCTGACAACTCCCTGTGCGATGGAACCTGCTTCCCCTGCTCCACAGCGAAGCCAGGGGCACAGGGTTGGCAGGCCGCCAGCCAGGGTTGCCCCCCCACCCTGCCCTCAGGAAAGACTGGCCCAAAATCGCTTGGGGTCCCGGAGGCACAGAAAGCTTCACACATGCCCACGGGTGTCAGCTGTGGTCCTGGGTTCCAGGAAGGACGGGCAGCATGACCCTGCCATGTGCAGTCTCACACGACTTGGGGAAGGCG
>NW_007251236.1:153402-156287 GCF_000164805.1 Carlito syrichta
CAGTTAAGCTTGGGATAGCAGAGCTGACAAGGGCATTGACTCCCGAGGACACATGTTTCAACCAGGATCTGCAAAGACCCTGGCCACTTGCCTGCAAAGGTGCAGGGGGACCAGGCAGGCCCTCCTCACCGGCAGGGTTCCCGCCTTGGTATCAGCACTGCCGCCAGGGGGTGCGCCGGCCAGCACCCGAGAGGCCGCAGGGCCCGGACACCTGAGCGTGCACCTGTGCCCCTTTGAGGCCAAGCTAGTGTTGGCCTCTGGTCTTTGAGGCGCTCACCGGGGGCAGGTAAGGCTTCTGTCCTTTCCAGGGCGCCGCGTCTATGCCAGCAAGCTGCGCTGGGCAGTTGAAAGAAAATTTGTCCGGGTAAATCTTGCGCCCACCTCCCCCACGCCATGGCCCCCTGCTTCCAGGCTGCTGTCCAGTGGCCGTGCTGTGGTTCCTATGGCTCTGAGAGGACAGTTAAAAGCCGCTCCCTCCAGGTCAGAGGTCTTGGAGCCCCCACCTGCCCCTTCGCATTTCTTGTTTCCTCTCCCACAGCGCCCCCCCTGCCCCGCCCTGGGCTGGTCTGACTTCCAGTCTCGGCCCTGCCGCCCCCAGACTCATTTCAAGCAAAAATGAACGGCACGGAGCCTGGAGGGGAGATTCCTCCTCCCTCCTGGGACAGACGGTAGCCCCCTGAGGGTGGCGGTGGGGGACCTGAGCCTGGGTTCTTTGTCTACACTGCACTCTCAGGGGGTTGGGAATCCACAGTAGCTGATGTGACCCCTGGGGAGTGAGCGCACTTCAAACAGAATCTCCAGGCCAAAGAGAGGTGGGGGGGATGGGGCAGGAGTCTGCGGTCCTGGCAACTCACAAACAACGAAAAGCACCTCCCACAAGCCACCCCTTCACCACCAGGTTCCTGGCCTTCTCCTCTGCCCTGCCTCGAGGGACCGTCCTTCCCTTCAGGCTCCACTGCGCCCACCCTGTCCCCGCCGGGCACCACCCAGCCCCGGGGCTTAGGGTGACCGCTAGAGGGGCATCTCTATGTGCGACACGTCGCCCAGGGGCGTCCTCTCCGCCTTGGTGGGGGCCGTTCCTCTGGGCCCACGGGCAGTGTGTGGGGCAGGAGGGAGGAAATTAAACCTGTGTTGAAGGAGGGACACCTGGCGGGAGAGGGAGGGCCCAGGAATGCCCTCCTCTGGGGAGCTTCCAAGTGGGGGAAATCCCCACACACGCCCCCACTCTTCGTGCACCCTGTGGGCCTTGCCTCCCGGACCCCCCAGGTGCCTACAGCCTGCAGCACGTGTCCCCTCTCTCCCCCTCCCACTGGTTTCCTGCGGGGGCACACAGCCCGGGTCCCCAGCTGCTCCAGGCTGCCTGGAAGAGACACCCAGATACACACAGCCCTTCAGGGGACGGCCAGCCCTGCCTGCGGCGCCCAGGACAGCTGCAGGGTTTGTCTTAGCCAACCCACACCCACCCGCGGCCTGGAGACCTGCTAGGGCCGGCACCTGTAGAGATGACCCTGAGAAGCCATGGTGTCCAGGCCCTGCCTCCCACCACGCTGAGTTCACAGTGGTGTCTGGGTACTGCCTCCCCCCAGGCTCTGGAGTGCCCTGAGCTGTTGGGCAGGATTCGAGCTCTGGTGCCAACTCTGATCAGACAAGCATGGGGAGCTCCTATGGGCAGGAGAGGCCTCCATCCCTGGGGGGGTCTCCCCCACTCCTAGAGCCTTGGCCCTGGGTTCTGCATTCACGACTGTGGTCAAGCCACTGCCACCCAGAGACAGGGTGCCCTAGAGTCAGCCCGTCCAGGGGCATCCCTGGGGACCCCATCACTGCAGTCCCGGCCAGTCCTGCCCCGGCTTCCCTGTACTGGTCACTCCAGCTCCTTCCCTCCCGGCCGCCTCCCCCTCTTCTCTGTCTCTGTCTCTCAGTGTCTTTGTCTCTCACCCCCTCCCCTCCTCACTTTCATCTCTCCCCCCACCCCACCCCCTCTAGCCAAGCACCGGGTGAGGAACGTGGCAGAGGCCGTGACAAGCCCAGGCGGCTCCCCCGACCTGGGGCCCTGGGGCCAGTTCCCTGCGCTCCCGCCTGTGAGCGGACAGGCGCACCCTCTTGCAGGGCAGTGGGTTTGAGCCACGGGTCCAGAGGCTCAGATCCGAGCTGGGAATGTCCTGGCCCCCCGGTGCGAGGTCTCCTGTAGCCTGGCCCCGCCCAGGAGAGCCGGTGGTCCAGGCCTGGCAGGACTCGGGTGGGTTCCTCCCGCCTCAGCTCCCTGAAGAGCAGCCCCCACCCCCCTTCTTGGCCTTGCTCCCTTCACGCCGGGCTAGGGCTTCTCAGGTGGCCGGGAGGGGCCTGGGGGAGACGCCTAGGTGAGGGTGGAGGCGCCCCCAAACCCACCTCGAGTGGATATCACCAGGGCTGGGACCGTCCCTGGAGAGGCAGAGGAGAGAAAGAAGCCCCCCGGGGCCCTGGGAGGGGTCTCCCTGCAAGAAGGGGTCGGGCGTGTGGCTGCACTTGGTGCCAGCAGGGCGCGGGGCTTTGTCACCGCGCGGGGGCGGCCCCCTCTCCGCAGAAGGTCCCGGGCCTGGTCAGGGGACCCGGGGAGCGAGGGGTCCTGGGGGAGAGGGGGCCGATGCTCGGGCCGGGGCCGCTGAGCGCACGCGCAGCCCCAGGGTCCCACGGGCCGAGGGGTCGCGCTTCCCACGGCCCAGGTGGGGCCGGAGTCCTCCCGGCGGAGAAAGTGACCGGCTCGGAGCAGGAAATGCAAGGGGCCGTGGTGTCAGCTGCAGGAAATGCAAAGGCAGCAGGAGGTCCTGATACCGATCTGATCCCTGACAAAAGACTCGAATGACACCGGGCTCCGTCCCCCGGCGCCGCCCGCGGCCAGACCCTCGAGC
>NW_007251237.1:0-6957 GCF_000164805.1 Carlito syrichta
CCGATCACCACGTGCATGTCGTCCTGCGGGAGGCAGGCCCGAGGGGCGGGGCGGCGCGTCAGCCCGCCCCCTGGGCCCCGCCCCTCGGCTCTGTCCCCGCCTGTCGGGCTCGCCCCTCACCTGCCAGGCCTCCAGCTCCTGCGTGAGCGCCACCTTCTGGCGGATGGTGCGCATCAGCTCCCGGGACAGCGAGTCTCGCTCCAGCGAGACGCGGCTGAGCTCCAGGGACAGCTCCAGGGCCCTGCGGGCGGGAGGGGCGGACGATGCGCCTGAGGGCACCGGGGCCTCAGGGAGGAGGGACGACGGGGTGTCCTGGACCTGGGTGGCGGGGACCTCTGGCCCCGAGACCAAGGAGATCAGAGAGCCCTGGGGCGAGCGTGGGCAATTACAGGTCATGTCACAGAGGGGGCGACCAGGAGCCCAGAAGGGCCGGAGTGCCCCGGGGCCCGTGGCATCGTGGGGGGTGGCGGGAGGCTCACTTGCTCACGGCCTCGTCCCGATCCGAGAGCGCGCCGTTCACGGCCTCCTGGGGGTCACCCCGTGTCCGCAGCTCCTTCTGCCTCTGCAGCTCTTCCCGGAGGGCCTGCAGCTCTGCCTGCTGCAGCGCGGTCTGTGGGCAGAGCAGGGGCAGAGGGCAGATGGGCCTTCGGGCTCCAGCCCTCCCCGCCTGCTCGACAGACACCCCAGGCAGCTATGGCCCTGTGTCGGGGGAGACTTGGAGGAGCGTCCTTTGAGTCCTCCAGCTGGTGCGGGATGGGGTGGGGCACGGCTCGGTGGGGTGGTGTGATCTGCAGGAGGGATGTGGGCAGAAGCACTGGGAAGGGGACTGGGGGTGGGTAGTGTGGCCCAGGAAGTCTTGCTGGAGGAGGTGGCTGGCCCTGGCAGCGTGACTGCGTTTGTTGAGATGAAGGGTGATCCGAGAGTACGGGCCTCAGCGGGCAAAAAGACTGGGAGGTGGGCGTGGGAAAGAAGCTGGCAGCCGGAGGGGCTCAGCATCCAGCGCGATGCTCCCTCTCCTCCCCACCTTATTCTGCAGCCTGGCCACTTCCGTCTCCTTCTCCTCCAGTATCTCCGCGGGGCTCAGAGGTGCCCGCTTCTTGGGGGGCTCTAAACTCTCCTCAGGTGAAGGCTGGGGGCTGGACACCTCTTGGGTCTCCTGGGACAGGATGGTCTGTAGTTCAAAGGAACTGGTCAGGGCGTCGTGGGCTCACGTGGGAGAGGCGGAGCCCGTGGCCCTCCGGAGGGCGCGGGTCGGGGCCCGTGGGCCTCGAGCTCACCGGGGCGTCTCCGCGCGCGTGCGCGTCCTGGTTGCCGTCGAGGCTGCAGGCCAGCTCGGACTGCAGAGAGGCGCCCGACACATCCGCGTCCTGGAGGCGCGACTCTTCCTCCAGCTCCGATACGCGCCGCTGCAGCCTCCGCAGCGCGCTCAGCGCCTCCCCGGCCTCCGAGCGTGCGCGCTCCAGCTGTGGGGGGCGCGACACGAGCGCGGCGGGTCGGCGGGACGCACCCAGCACCGCGCGCCCCGGGCTGGGGGCTGGGGGCTCGCAGCCCCGCTGTCTCCGCACCCCGGCAGCCCAGGCCCGCTGCCGCTCCGGGTTACTGGGCGGCCTTGGGCTGCGCCCTTCCTTGGCGGATACCCATTTCCTCGCCTTGTAAGGCGGGGGTGGCGGCACCACCCTCACTCCAGCCCGCCTGGAAGAGCCCCACCCTGTCTCCTGCCTGGTCTGCCTTGTAATGCTAATGACTTCCACCCCGCACTTACTGACCCTACCTTCAAAGCCTCACTCCTCCACACAACCTTGGAGGTGGGTGTCACTGCCATCCCACCTAACAGAGGGGGAAACTGAGGCTGGGTGTCCCGCAGTAGTAAGAAGGGGCACTGGGATATGAAGCCAGGTAATCTGACCCCAAGTGCAGACTCGTGGGATCTCAAACACTGCGCCATGCTCCCTCTGTTTATTCCCTTCTTTCCATCTTCGCTGCCCCAGCCTGGTCCTGGGGCTTGAGCTTTGACCTCAGCGCCCTCTTCTGGCCTCCCAGCTGCCAGGCTCTGATGCATTTTAAAAGCACACCTCCCCCACTCAACAGCCTTCTGTGACTCCCACTTGCCCCGGGGCTAATGCCCGAGCTCTAGTGTCCCAGCTCTGGTCTTGGCTTCCAGAAGGCCCCAAGGAGCCCGGCTGGTCACACCCTGCCCGCCCCACCCCTCACCTCCAGGCTGTGCTCCCGCCTCTCCCTCTGCAGCAGCAGCAGCTCCTCGTGGGCGGTCTGCAGTTGGCCCTGGCCCTTCTTCACCTCCTCACGCAGGCCTCGAATCTGGGCCTCCAGGTCCTGCCTGCGGCTCTGCAGCATCAGGTTCTGGGGAAAGGCCTCGGAGTTGGGAGAGGGGTGCCAGGCCAGCCCGGGACGGCCCCCAGCCCTTCTGGCTCAGCAGGCCCCAGGCGGCACTCACCTCACCCTGCAGACTCTCGAGCTGCGTTCTCAGCTCCGCCCCTGCCAGGGCCTGAGTCTGGCACTGTCCGCGAAGGGCATCCAGCTCCCTCTGGAGCTCCTGCTCGGTCTGGGAGGCCTGGGGAGTGGTTGGGGGGCCTCAGCCGGGCCAAGCCGAAACACCAAGCCCAGTGCACCCCCCGCAACAGGTGACTGCCCCCACCTTGCCCAGGGGCCTGGGGTCAGGATTGTCCCACCTGGACCAGCTGCTGGCTGAGCCGGAGGTTCTGCTCGTTGAGCTCGCCGAGTGCCCGTGCCCGCTCGCGCCCACTGTCCTGCTGCTCCGAGCGCTGCTCCCCCAACTGCGCCCGAAGGGCCTCCACATCGCCCTCCAGCTCCACAGCCCTGGCCTCCCACTCGGCTCCCCGGGCTGCCAGGCCCCGGCGCAGCTCATGGTTCTCCTGCTGGAGCCGCTGTGGCGTCGGGGCAGAGGGGGAGACAGAGGCAGAGATGAGACTGGGCAGACACTCAAGAAGGCTTGAGGAGTCTGCCCGAGACAGACATGAATGCAGGAGAGGCCAAAGCAGAGTCTCAGAGAAAAGGTGACGGGACAGCAGAGAGAAGGTTCCGGGCCAGACAAGAGGGGCCGGCCGGACAGGGTTGGGGATGGGGCTCCCTGGCGCCCTCTCACCTCTGGCTGCTGCCTGAGCTTCTGGGTCCGGGGTCGCAAGCGCCGTTTTTGGCGCCTGAGCCTGGCAGAATTCAAGCCCCGGCCCATGGCTGCCCGCACCTGCTGTGTCCCGGGCTCTGCCCACCCCTCCTCAGCGCCTCCCGGCCAGCTCCCTCTAATTAACCCTGGTCAGCCCCGCCCTAGCCCCCAAACCTGTCCAACCAGCGGGGGGACGCTCTGGCACACCCAGATGCCCAGCGTGGGGGGCGGGTGAGTCGGGGTCAGCCTGGGGCCTCACTCTCCAGGTCCAGCTCTCGATTGCAGCTGCAGTGGCCGGCAGGTGTTCCGCTGGGCCCGCGCTAGCGCTGTGCCTGCATTGCCTCACTGCATCCACTAGAGGGAGGCTCTTGAACGCCCTCAGTTTACAAATGAGAAAACAGGCTCAGAGAGCTTCTATGCCTTGCCCAAGGACACACAGAAGGTGAGTGGAGCAGGGATGCCAACTCAGGCACCTAAACTCCTTTTTTTCTCTTTGAGGGTCTTGGCAAGGTATCACTCTGTCACCCAGGCTGGAGTGCAGCGGTGCTCAATGCAGCCTCCCACTCCCGGGCTCAAGCAACCCTCTTGTCTCTGCCTCCTAAGCAGCTGGGACTACAGGTGTGCACAACCACAGCCAGCTAATATTTTTTAAAGATGTGTGTCTTGCTATGTTGCTCAGTGTGGCCTCGAATCTCTGATATCAAGTGATCCTCCCATCTCAGCCTCCCAAAACTCTTAATCAGATACTGTGAGAGCAATACAGCCCCAGGATTAAGCCAGCAGGCTCAGAGTCCAACTGGCCTGGCCAGTGCTTGGCTCTGTTGCTGTTGTGTGGTCTGGGCAATGCTCCTAACATTTCCAAGCCCACCCTCCCTGCCTCCCGGCTTCCCTCCCTCTCTCTAGTGCTACCTGAGCTCATCCTGTTCTAGGGGCTACTCTCAATGACAAGCAGGACCAGCAAGTTCACTGCCCCAAGCCGTGTAGAGCCCAGAGGGCCAGTGGACACTCACGAGCACCAGGCCACTCTGGAGGGCCAGAAAAGATGTGAAGGATCCCAGGAAAGTGTGGAGAAAATGGCGTGGGTGGGGGTGGGGTCTTTCAAGGAGGATGGTGGGTTTGAACAGACAGTCACCTGAAAGAGGCCATGCTAAGGAGCAGCGGGGCGAAGCCCTGAGAGGACAAGCTTGAGGGGTGAGAGGAACTGAAAGGAGGCCCAGGGAGAGCTTGGGATGGTGGTGAGGCCAGGACAGTCGGGGGAGGCTGGCTCTCAGGGACTTCCAAGGCCGTGTGAGCAGCTTCTGATTCGCTCTGAGTGCGACAGGGCCACTAGGAGGTGTGGGTGGGGAGTGACGGGTCTGATTTGAGGTCTGTAAAGGTCAACGGCTTTCCCTTGGAGAATGGGCTCTAGAGGAAGAGCAGAGGCTGGGGGCCATGAGAAGGAGGCTGTGGTGACCGGCTCAGAGGCTGCAGAGGAGACGCGGGAGGTCTGGAACCGAGTTTAGAAGAATGGACAGGGCTTGCAGAAGTGGGGAGGAGCCCCGCTTGGGGAGGTCAGGGAGGGGCGTGGGCGGGGCCGCAGGCAGGGAGTGGGGGATAGGGCTGCAGGCGACGGGTCACAGTGTCCGGGGCCACTCAAGACGAGAGGACTGTCAGGCTGCCCCATGGAGGGTGCGGGGTGCTTAGCCAGGCAGCTCAGGCTCAGGGCAGCAACTGGGGCCAATGACACAGGTAAAGGGTCCAGAGGTGCGCCTAGATGGAGGGGAGAACTGTGCCCATCTCTGAGCTGGGCAAGAACCAAGCCAGATGAGGCATGGAAAGTGCTCAGGCTGGTGCCAGTCAAGGGGAGGATGCCCAGCAGCCATGGCTGAGGTGGCCGGGGTGGTGCTCTACTGCTGAGAGCCAGACCCAAGGTCAGAGAGGGCCCGCAACTGGCCCAGGGTCACACAGCCAGGCAAGGGTCTGAACCCAGGTCTTAACCTGTCCTTGTTCATGTTCTTTTTAGTACTATTATTTTTATAGAGATGAGGTCGGGCTATGTTGCCCAGGCTGGTATCAAACTCCTGGCCTCAAGAGATTCTCCCACCTACATTTCTCAAAATGCTGCGATTATGGGCATGAGCCCCCAGAGTTCATGCTTTTTTTTTTTTTTGAGTTGGAGTCTCACTCTGTCGCCCAGACTGGAGTGCAGTGGCCGCTCCCAGCCACCGCAGCCTCGACCTGCTGGGCTCTGGCGATCCTTCCGCCTCAGCCTTCCAAGTGGCTGGAACTACAGGCGCGCACTACCACGCCCGGCTAATTTTTTGATTTATTGTAGAGATGAGGGCTCGCCAAGTTGCCCAGGCGGGTCACGACAGAGTTCATGTTCTAACCCACCAGGCCATCCCTGGACTGTTCTAGAATCATCCCCCTGGCTGTCTGCCCCTCTCCTGCCCTAACCTGGTTCTCTTCCCTTGTCCTCCCAGGCCCACTGTCCTCCCCCGTCCACCTGCCTGGCCCCTGCCCCCGACCTCCATCTGCTCAGCCTCCATCTGGCCTCTCCCATCCCGCCAGCTCACTTCCTCGTGCTCTGCGTGCTGGGTGCTCAGCGACTCCAGCTGCCGGCGCAGCTCCTCGTTGCGTTCCAGAAGCATCTTGCCGAGCTCAGCGGCCAGCAGCAAGTCTTTCTCCTTTTGCTGCAGCCGCAGGGCCAGGTCCTCGGGCTCCTCGGACTCCTCAGGTCCGCGGCCCCCTCCCCGGAAGGCATCCCGCCGCTCCAGCACGAAGGGGAAGAAGCCCTCGTCACTGCTGGGGGAGGCGCCCCCTGAGAGCAGCCCGGAGGGGAAGCTCAGTCCATTGGGAGAGCTCATGGCACCTGCAGCATCTGTGGGGACAGGCGGCTGCAGGATACTCCCCACTGGCCAACACCTGGCCCTCCCAGTCCTGCAGCTGCGGCTTCCTCGGGCCACGAAGGGTTAATGATCTGTGTTTTGGCCACCAAGCTCCGTTAATGTCCCCAGGGTAAACTGAGGCAGGGAGCCCAAGGAAATGAGCCGCCTTGCTCTGGGACTCTGCCAGACAATCTCTGTCCCCCAGGAAACCTTGTCCCAAGGCCCCAGGGCCACAGTCCACCCTGCCTCCCTGGACCCCCCTTCCCAGAACCCCGGTTCCAGGGACTCAGCTCTCAGGAGTGGGCTCAGCCTTTCTCCTCCCAAGAACGCAGGTCCCTGACCCTGGGTCCTTTGCCCCGCGGGACCCAGCTGCCCTCCCTCCAGGGGCTCCGTCCAGCTGTTGGGACTCAGAGGAGGTCCCAGGCCCCGACCAGCTCCGACTCCGAGATCCCACCCAGTGCCCGTATTTAGCTGGACCCAGGCATTCCTGCTTTCACCCCTCAGGACCCAGGACCCCTGGCCCCCAGCCCTCCACCCTCCCAGGCCCTGACGTCAGGCCCAGGACAGGGCGAGGTAACAGGTTGTGCCGGACGCGCGGTCGCAGCGCCACGCAGGGTTTCTGTTTACTTCCCGGCCCGCCCCTGGGGTTGGGCGCCCTGGGATGCCAGGACTGCCGGGCCTGGGGTCCAGGGGCCCGAGAGGGAGGGTCCCACAGGCCGCAGGCAGCACGCGCTCGTCGGGGCGCCCCGCTCCGGCCCCGCTGAGGGTCCCCCCCTATACGCGCACACACACCTGTCCCCCCATCTCGCCGGGTGCCAGAGCGCAGCCCTGCTCGCAGGACGCAGGTGTCGCGGTAGACCCGGCCCGGCTGCCCCCAGGCCGCTCCCCTGGGTCTCCCCGACGTGGCCCCCGCCGGCCCCGCGCCCACTCAGGAGCCGTGGGGGGATCTCG
>NW_007251237.1:7320-14524 GCF_000164805.1 Carlito syrichta
AGGTGAAGGGGCGGGGCCACGGAAGGGGCGGGACGCCCCCTGGCGGCCGGAATGACCAGGCGCGGCCAAGAGAAATCCGCCCCCACCCGGGTCAGGACACTGGCACATCTTACTTCGGTGGGAAAGGACCACCCGGCCAGGGAACTGGGCACCCACTGTGTGCAGATCCCACACGGAGCACAGGCGTCAACTTCCTTCCCCTCCCAACCGCCCTTCCCTGTGGGATAAGAAATGACTGACGGCCACAATAACAAAAAATCCCACACGCATTAAGCACTCTTTGAGTAAGCGCTTTTCTAGGCATAACTCGTTCACTCTCATGACAGCCTAGGGAAGCAGGACTTACTATCATCCCCATTTTACGGATGAGGAAGCTGAAGCTCAGGGAGGTTATCTGCTTTGCTTGGGGTCCCATTGTCATAGAATCCCCCAAGTTGGGTTCGAGTACCTGATGCCCAGAGAGCCAAACACTCACACATCAGCACTTAGGAGCAGAGAAAGGAGTCTGGGCGCAGTGGGTTATGCCTTTAATTCCAGCACTTTGGGAGGCCGAGGTGAGAGGATTGCCTGAGCCCACGGGTTCCAGACCAACCTGGGCAACTAGATGAGACCTCATCTCTACAATAAATAAATAAATAAATAAACTAGGCATAGTGGCTCGTGCCTGTAGTTCCAGCTACTTGGAAGGCTGAGGCGGAAGGATCGCCTGAGCCCAGCAGGTCGAGGCTGCGGGGGCTGTGAGCGTGCCACTGCACTCCAGCCTGGGCGACAGAATGAGACTCCAGCTCAAAAATAAATAAATAAATAAATAATTTAAAAAGGAGCAGAGAAAGGGTTATTTGATTTGGCCAAAGCGTGAGGGCAGGAGAGGCAGACTCTCAAATCCCAGTGACATTTGAACATACCCAAGGACTTTTTTGAGCAGGGTAGGCATGGGGGAGCTGAGGGCTCCATGATCAGAGCTGCCTGCGAACCTTGACCCTCGGCAGATCAATCCCCTGGATGCCACCGAGGAGGTCTGCCTTGTTCTTTGAGAGAACAACACTTTCATCAGTCTTGTGGACAGCATGGGGGCTAGGTATGAAGATAATCAATTACTAGTCTTTACTGAAATGACTACCTTCAGGCAAGCAGGCAGGGAGAAAAAGGAAAGAAAAGAAGACAAACCTCTTGTGATTTTTGTAGTACAGGCTCAGCTACACCACGGGCAGAACCTGAATGAAGCAGCAGAGTGACTCTAGGGTCCTGCTCTTGACTGATGTCCATGCTGCAGACGAGGGTCTTGCAGCCCACATGGCTAACGTGCCCTGCCCGTAGCCACAGCTGAGTCCATGTATTTCCACACCAGGGGTTCTCAGTTCTGAGTTGTGCAGAGCTGGGCACCACACGCCAGCCTGGGACAGAGCCATGGTGTGGAGAGGGGGAGATCCAGGCAGGGGCTGGGTCCGGGCCCAGGACAGTTTGGGCAGTGGTGATGCCCCCGCTGAGGCCTTGTGTCTTGTTGTGAGGTTTCCTGGGCCTTGTGGCAGGGGCCCCTGGCCCAGAGAGCAGGATACACAGAGGGTTGGGAGCAGTGATGTCCTCGGAAATACTTAGCAACAGGCTTTCTGGTTAAAACAAACAAAAACCACTGTGGAGGGGAGGGAGGGCAGGGAGGTGGGATTGGCAGTAGTGGAAATCTGCCTGGGGAAGAAGGGGCACACCTCATCAACAAGGGTACCTGCACAGTGAATATCTGTATACTTAACCCTGACATGTACCCCACAATTTTAAAATAAAAAAAATTAAAAACGTTAAAACAAACAAGCAAACAAAAACCCTGGTGTGCTGCATTTGTTAATTTCCGTGGTGTAAATGCTCCCTCCTTGGCTGATTTCAAGCTACCCCTGTGGCATCACTGCATGTGAAACTGGAAAAGGTTGCCAGTTAGTGGCTTTTGCTGGCCAGTATCAGTTGGGTCCATACACCTTGGCAGGGGGTCAGGACTCCTGAGTCTTGGGGGACTGGGGGCCTCCTGGCCTGGGTTCTAGAAAAAGAGGAGGAGGGTGGGAGCTGGGACTCCTGGCTTGTGGGAAGAGGGGAGAAAGGGCTCCCTGGTGGGATGGTTTAGGGGATGGGACTGCTAGGTCCTGGGGCTGGGACGGGCCTCCTTGCCAGCAGATAGCAGGGTAAGGGAGCCTCATCTTAGAGCCACTCTGCTCGGCAGGGTTGCATTTTCTCCCACAGTTCTTGCAGGGGCAGCCAGGCCAATGCTGAAGAGTTGAAGACATCCCAGTCTCCCCTGGATGCTGCCACTGGACCCCTAAATATAAGCTCAGTGTCCCTGCCACATGCCAGTCACCCTGGGCTCTGCCACACCACACTCACACACCCTCTCTGAGCTCCCTCTGCCAGGCAGGGGGCTAGGCTCATCTGGGGGTGAGGTGGTCATGGCCTACTCTCAGGAAGGTCACAGTCCATGCAGGACGTGGGAGGGAGTGTAGACCTATAAACCCAAACGATCCAATAAAACCACACAACAAAGGAGCTTGGCTTATGGGTACTGGCATCACTGGGTTTCAGTCCAAGATCCAGTGTGGCCACTTGCCAGATGTGTGCAATGGGCCATTCAGCTGATTAATCTCTGCAGCCCTCGGTTCCCCCATCTGTAAAATGGGGGTGTTAACAGTTCCTAGCTTATGGGGGAGCAAAGGTGAAATGAGGGTGTGGAGCCAGCACTTAGTCCTCACTGGTGATCCTCTGCGTGGCCAGAGGTGACTCACCTGCATGTCACATTGTATTTCATCTTCACAGCAACCCTGTGAGGTCACACCATTCACAGATGAGGGTTGCTGTGAGATCACACCATTCACAGATGAGAAAACCAGCTCAGGAGGCCAAGTCATTTATCAGCAGACCCCTCGTCCCAGCTTCCCTGGCTCTCAGCCCTGTCACTCTTTGGACATTTAAGCATTTTAATTAATTCATTAGTTTAAACGGGGTCTGGCTCTATCACCCAGGTTGGAGTGCAGTAGCACAATCATAGCTCACTGCAGACTTCAACTCCTGGGCTCAAGTGATCCTCCTGCTTCAACCTCCCAAGTAGCTGGGATTATTATTAGCCACCATGTCTGGATGATTTTTCCAAAAAAAATTTTTTTTTAGTTGGGGTCTCACTCTTGTCAACCCAAGCTGGAGTGCAGTGGCATGCTCAAGGCCACTGTGGCCTTGACTTGCTGGGCTTAGGCAATCCTTCCACCTCAGCCTTGCAAGTAGCTGGAACTACAGATGCATGCCACCATGTCCAGCTAGCTTTTTGTGATTTATTGTAGAGACGAGGTCTCACCAAGTTGCCCAGGCAGGTCTCAAACCCCCAGGCTCAGGCAATCCTCTTGCTTTGGCCTCCCAAAGTGCTGGGATTATAGGCTGAACCGTCCCCCAAATTTTTTAGAGACAGTGTCTTACTATGTTGTTCAGGCTCTTGATCTCACAGCCTCAAGTGATCCTCCTACCTCAGCCTCCCAAGTAGCTAGAATTACAGGTGTGAGTGACCACACTTGGCTTTAGAGATTTTAATCTGGTCCCTAGACGCCTATGAACTTAGGAGTCCTGGCTTCCATCTCCCTACCAGACCTAAGGATCCTGGCCACTGGGTACTTGAAGGCCCCCAGCCCTACCCTCTCTCTAAGCCTCTCTATTGATCCCAAGAGAAAGATGGCTAGGAGGGACAGAGTGACCCCCAGGAAGCCCTGGGGAGGCTGGGACATATCTGGACAAGAAGAAAGGGACACTCACTCAGCCCTCACCGCTCTCCAGCCTGGCCACAAGCAGGCCAGATGCCCGTACGCTCAACTTGGAATGCCCCCTGCCACCCTTCCACCCACCTGGTGAGCTGCTTGGCTTCCAAGTCTTGACTGAGGGTTGAGGTGAGGGGTCTCCTCCCTGGAGAAGCCTTCCCAGATCTCACAATGCCTTGGGTAGTCTATGCTGGACACCCAGAGGCTAGCAGAACACCTGCTGCTCTCCCTGTTCCTCCACAGCAGAATGGCTTGGTTCCAGACTAAGGTCCCTGGGGGCTTTTATGACATATGTATATGAGGTCTGTGAAAAATAAGTCGTATTGTATGGAACACTGAAAACCTTTATACAAAATATTTCACACTGCATGCACTGTTTTGCAACTTGCTTTTTTTTTTTTCTTTGAGTTGGAGTCTCACTCTGTCATCCAGGCTGGAGCGCAGTGGTACGCTCACAGCCACCACAGTCTTGACCTACTGGGCTCAGTTGATCTTGCCATCACAGCCGTCCAAGTAGTTGGAAACACAGGTGTGAGCCACCACACCTGCCTAATTTTTAAATTTATTGTAAAGACATGGTCGCGCCAAGTTGCCCAGGCTGGTCTTGAATCCCTGGACTCAGGCAATCCTCTCACCTCCATCTCCCAAAGTGCTGGGATTACAGGCATGAGCCACCACACCCGGCTTGCAACTTGCTTTTTTCTTGTAACTTTATGTTTCCAAGTGTTCTCCCAGTTTAAAAAACAAAGCCAGGCATGGTGGCTCAACACCTGTAATCCTAGACTTTGGGAGGCCGAGGTGGGAGAATCACTTGAACCCAGGAGTTTGAGACCCGCCTGGACAATACAGCAAGATCCCTGACTTCAAAAAACAAAACAAAAACCATAATCAAACCAACTTTACCGAGGTAGGCATCAGTTTCCTGGAGCTGATGTAACAGAATACCACAAACCAGGCTTGCACAACAAAATGTATCATCTCTCAGTTTGGGAGGCCCGAAGTCGGCAGTCATGGTCGGTTCCTTCTGGAGGCTCCAAGTGCAAATGCCCTCCGCTCCTTCTGGCTTCTGGTGACTGTGGGTGGCCCTTGGAGCTCTTGGGCCTACAGCCACAGCATTGCAAGCTCGACCTTCATTGTCACGTGACCTTCCCCTTTCCAGTCTCCCTTTACTTTCTCGTTCAAAGATACCAGCTGAGGCCAAGGCCAGAGGATTGCTTGAGGCCAGGAGTTCAAGACCAGCATAGGTAGCAGAGTGAGCGCCTGTCTCCATACATTTTTTTTGGTTTTAAATTAGCCAGGGGCGGTGGTGTGTGCCTGTAGTCTCAGGTATTTGGATCACCTGAGCCCCAGGAGGTCAAGGTTGTGGTGAACTGTGATTGCACCAGAGCACTCCAGCCTGAGATAGAGTGAGATAGATAACAACAATGGACAACAACAATGAAAAGATTCTGCCTTGCAACAAGATTGAAGGACTTGTAGCCATCTCCATCACAGAAGCTAAGCCCTTCAGCTTCACTCAGTATTGCCAAACTGGTTAACACAGCATGGGTTTTCATTCACACGTTGTAATAAGGAGACTGACTCCTTTTTTATGCTTGCCTGTGAACAGCCTCCAAGACCCCGCCTGCCTCTTCCCCTTGTGCCCAAATCTGGGCAAGTCGATAGGAAGGCCCTGAGATGGCCTCCCTCCCACTGGAGAGAAATTTCAATCAGGAAGGCCCTGGCCAGTCTAGGGGGACCCTCACCCCAGCCTCAGCCCCTAATTGCAGTAAAATCCCCTCCTTGCTCTCTTCAGACCTGCTAGGGAGCCACCCTACGCCCCCCTAGACAGCCTCATTATGGAGTACTCAAACTCTTCCGATTCCCCTGTGGCCTCATCAACCTCAAGCTGAACCAAGGTTTGGGCAGAGGGTTGACCCCATCCCAGGGCGACCACAAAACATACTCCTATCTGCAGAGCGTGAGTTTCATCTGGGCCACACCTGACCAATACTTGGCATCGACAGCCTTATCCATTTTGCTCATCTGATGACATGAGATCTGTTCCAGAAGGAACTGAGTCCTGTCAAAATTTGTATGTTGAGGTTCTAACCTCCCCCCACCCCGTACCTCAGAAGGTGACTGTGGCTGGAGACAGAGCCTGTAAGGAGATGAATAAGTCAAAATGAGGTTTGTGGGGCGAGTCTGGTGATAGGCATCCTCATAAGAGGAAGACACCAGGGGTGTGTGCCCACAGGGGGACGACCACAGGAGAAGACTGCAAGAGGGTGGCCCAGCAGAGAGGCCTCCGGAGAAACCAACCCTCCCAGCACCTTGATCTTGATCTTCCAACTTCCAGAACTGTGAGAAAATACATTTCTTGGTTTAAAAGTTTTATTTATGATTATTATTATCTAGATTAGAAAATATCGTTTATTTAGAAAGTAAATTAGAGAGACAGAGGAGAGTCACCTCCCCAAGGTAGGGGAGGGGGCCAGAGCCAGAAAACGTGGCCAGGCCATAGCTCAAAACACATGACCACATCAGAGTCTAGTGAGGAAATGGCCACAGTGGCCTGGCAATGGCCTAGCAATGGCCCAATGGCCCAGCCATGACTGAAAGTTTTTAAAATTTATTTTTGTTTGTTTGTTTTTGAGTTGAGGGTCTCACTCTCACCCAGGCTGGAGTGCACTGGCACAGATCACAGGTCACTGCAGCCTCTACCTCCTGGGCTCAGGTGATCCTTCTGCCTCAGCTCCCGAGTAACTGGAACTACAGGCATATGCCACCACGCCCGGCTAATGTTTTGATTTTTTTGTAGACACAAGGTCTTACTGTGTTGCCTAAGCTGGTCTCAAACTCCTGGGCTCAAGCAATCCTTCAGCTTCCACCTCCCAAAGTGCTGGGATTACAGACATGAGCCACCTCACCCTGCTATTCATTTTCAAGACAGGGTCCTGCTCTCTCTCCCAGGTTGGAGTGCAGCGGCACGGTCAGAGCGCACTATAGCCTCGACCTCCTGGGCTCAACGGATCCTCTGGCCTCGGTCTCCCAAAGTGATGGGATTACAAACGTGAACCACCACACCTGACAAGAAAATAAATTTCTGTTTAAGCCACCCAGAATACATTCTGTTAAGGCAGCCTTAGCAGACTGAGACAGGATCTCAGTGGTTTCCTTTGCCTCTGCAGCTGGCTCCTCTGCAGCTGGCTCATCCTGCTGGCTGTTTATTTTGTCTGAGATACAGATGCGATGTCCTCGCGCTCCCCACTGTAAGCACTCACTCAGCCCCTCTCCAGGAAGCCCCCGAGCCACCCTCCTCCACCTGCCCAGCCCGCTAGCATTACGCTCTCGGTGCGGGAGGGGCGGTTCTGCGGGTCCCCAAGCCTTCTCTCCCCGGCCACCCGTCCCGCCCACCCACTCCAAGCACGGGGCAGGCGCTCCAGCTT
>NW_007251237.1:14859-15112 GCF_000164805.1 Carlito syrichta
GGAAAGCAGAAGCGAGCCCTGCTCCGGAGAGCCCCGCCGGAGCCTGGATCTGGGAAGAGAAACTTGCGGACGTGGGAGGGGAAGCTGGGGACGCTGCTGGGGTTGCGCGCGGCCGCCCCCACCTGGGTGTCCAGCGGGCGCTCGGGCTCCGAGGCGTCGGAGGAGGGTCCCTGGGTCCCAGCGGGGGTGGGGGCCACCGCATGGCCCGCCTCTTTTTGCTGGACGTCCGACGATTGGGCCGTTGCCCTCGCCG
>NW_007251237.1:15146-25840 GCF_000164805.1 Carlito syrichta
CCGGGTCCCGGCCCCCGAGAGGCCGCCGCGGCCCCCGCCTGCGCCCTCTCAGCCCTTCTGGGACCCCCAGCGCCCCTGGACTCTCCGCTGACTCCGCGCGTCCCCCTCGCCTGAACCCTTGACGTGCCAGCTAGGACCCCGGAGCTCTGGACACGCCCCAGCCCTCTTCTACCCGGCACCGGACATCTCTGACCCTCTCCAGGCCCCAACCTCCTGCTCCAGGTCCCTGGGGCGACGTCGGCCGGGCCCCCTTCGAGCCCCTGGGCTGCAGCGCGCCATGCGCCCGCAGGTGTCCCGGCTCCGCTTCCTGGCGCTGCTGCTCCAGCTGCTGCCGCCGCCTGCGCGCGCCGCGAAGCCCTCGGCGCAGGACGTGAGCCTGGGCGTGGTGAGCGCGGGGGACCTCGGGCGCCTGGGGGGCAGGGAGGCTGGGAGAGGGCAACTGAGCGACTGGGACAGTGTCTGGGGACTCGGAATCAGGGATCTGTCGGGAGGTGTGGGGCTCGGCTTTGGAGATCTGGAGGGAGCTGGGGTGAGGACGGAGAGCCTGGACTCCTGGGTCCAGACAAAGACCTGCAACGCCAGGGAGAATCCGTGCCCTCACCCTGCCTTTGACACCTGTCCCTTCAATGACCTAGGACTGGCTGACCCGCTACGGCTACCTGCCGCCCCCTGACCCCGCTCAGGCCCAGCTGCAGAGCCCTGCGAAGCTGCGAGATGCCATCAAGGTCATGCAGAGGTTCGCCGGCCTGCCCGAGACGGGTCTCATGGGTAGGTGGCCCCCATCCCTCCCCGACTGTGCCCCTGTGCCCCTCGACCGTGCCCAGCAGTCTTTGAGCTCAGTGTTCTCGGGGTGCATTCCCGGGGGATCTCAGGCATTCATCTTTATTTATTTACTTTTTGGAGATGGGGTCTCACTCTGCTGCCCATGGTGGAGTGCAGTGGCACTATCCTGGCTCACTGCAGCCGCACACTCCCGGGCTCAAGCCTTAGACGCCCTTGTAGCTGGGGCTACAGGCACACGCGAGCACACCCGGCTAATTTTTTATTTATTTATTTTTATTCAGAGTCTCACTCTGTTGCCCAGGTTGCTCTGTTGCTCACGGCCACTGCAGCCTCCACCTGCTGGGCTCAGGCTATCTTTCTGTTTCAGCCTTCCAAGTAGCTGGAACCACTACACCCAACGAATTTTTTGATTTATTCAGGCAATCCTCTCATCTCGACCTCCCAAAGTGCTGGGATTACAGGCATGAGTCACCGCGCCCTAATAGACAGGGTCTCACTCTGTCATCCAGGCAGTGGTGTGATCATAGCTCACTGCAGCCTTGAACTCCTGGGCTCAAGCTACTTTCCCACTTCAGTCTCCTGAGTAGTTGGGACTACAGGTGCATACCACCACACTGGGCTAATTTTTATTTTTATTTTTGTAGAGATGGGGTTTTGCTATGTTGCCCAGGATGAGGCATTCATTTTTCAATAAACATTTCCTAAAAATCTCTTTTGTTTATTTGTTTGTTTTTGTTTTGTGACTTGGAATCTTACTCTGTCGCCCAGGCTGGAGTGCAGTGGCACCCTCACAGCCACCGCAGCCTCGATCTGCTGGGCCCAGAAGATCCTTCCACCTCAGCCTCCCAAGTAGCTGGAACCATAGGTGTGCACCACCACGCCTGGCTAATTTTTTGATTTATTGTAGAGACGAGGTCTTGCCAAGTTGCCCCAGCTAGTCTCGAACCCCTGGGCTCAGGCAGTCTCGCTTCTGCCTCCCAGAGTGCTGGGATTACAGGCCTGAGCCACCACGTCCAGTCTGAGAATCTCTTACATGCCGGGCCATTTCGGTCTCTGCCAGTACAGTGGTGAGCAACGTGGCTAAGGTTCCTTCTGTCATAGAGTTGATATTCTAGAGGGAGAGAGAGACACAGGTCAAGAGCATCAGTATGCAAGATAATTTCAGGGAGTGTTGAGTATTGTGAAGAAAACAGAATGCTAACGGAATTGGGGGGCTGGTCAGGTTAGGGCAGCCCCTCTGAAAGATATCGTTGGAGTGGAGACCACAGGAGGAGGAGCTGGCCATGGGAAGATGTAAAGTGTCCTTGACAAGTGCAAAGGCCTGCAACGTGCACAAGTTGGTGACCTGGAGTGATGGGAGGGCTGACGGGCTTTGGTAAGAGCCTTGGCTGGACCCTAGGTAGGTACTTGGAATTGATTCCAAGGGTGATAAGAAATGCAGAAGTGTCCTAAGGTGAGAAGCCACTCATCTGACTTGCAGTTTTCAGCTTCCTCTGGTGGCTGCTGGAGGCTGGGGTGTGGGGGCTCCCAGACCAGTGAGGAGGTGGCAGCAGCATCCCTGGGAGGGATGATGGTGGCTTGGGGGTGGTGGTGCCGGAGCAGCTGGACCTGGGGTGTGTGTTTTGGAGGCAGAGCTGAGGAGCTCCTCTGTGGGGTGACATGGGGAGAAAGAGGGGACCCACAGGGTCCTGGCCAGCTACAAAGAAGGGCAGGAGCTTCTTCTGTCCTGTTCACTCTCGAGAACAGCCTCGAATGGTCTGGCATCTTTTTGTCCTCAGTGACTACTTGGCTACCTCAACAAATGAGGTGCAGTTTGACCTCTTTATTCGAAAACGAAGAGGCTGCTGGGAAAGGAGGTCCCTGGTATACCCAACTGGGAGGGGGTGGCTTGCTGCAGGAGATTGGATGCCCAGCAGTCCTGGGGACTTTGGACTTCATCGGGGTGTGATGAGGACTTGGGAGCAATGGTGGGAAGTCTGAGCCTCCCCTGGAGGGTTCCAGCCTCAAAGGGAGGAGTCCCGGCTATATCCCCAGCGCTCCTTTCTCCAGAGTCCACCCACTAGGGCCCAGGGCAGCAGGACACAAGATCTAAGCCTCTGAGCACCACCTAGACACTGCCAGTCCATAGGGCCAGGCAGAGAGGGTGATGCCACTGAAGGGATGCAGTCTTAGCTCGAATGAGCTGGCTTCCATAGTCAGACTGCCTGGGCCAAATCCAGGCAAATTTCTTATTCTCCCTCTCCCAGCCTCAGTTTCCCCATTAGGAAGTTAGCTAGTACTGTGATCTAGGCAGGCTCTCCTACTGCTGACCCTTCTCCTAACCTGTTTCCTGCAGACCTGGTGACGATGGCCACCATGCGTAAGCCCCGCTGCTCCCTGCCCGATTTGCTGGGGGCAGCAGGCCTGGTCAGGCGGCGGCGGCGGTATGCTCTGGGTGGCAGTATATGGAAGAAGCGAACCCTGACCTGGAGGTAGGTCCCGGTGCCCACCCGTGCATGCCCTGGGCCGGCCTACCAGGGCCTAGCCTTGAATGGCTGCCTTTTCTGCCTCCACGAGCATCCTTACTCCCCTCCTGTCTCCTCAGGGTCCGTTCCTTCCCCCAGGGCTCCCAGCTGAGCCAGGAGACGGTGCGAGTCCTCATGAGCTATGCGCTGGCCGCCTGGGGCGTCGAGTCGGGCCTCGCCTTTCACGAGGTGGATTCTTTGCGGGACCAGGAGCCTGACATCCTCATTGACTTCGCCCGGGCCTACCACCAGGACAGTTACCCCTTTGATGGACTGGGGGGCACCCTGGCCCATGCCTTCTTCCCTGGGGAGCACCCCATCTCTGGGGACACTCACTTTGACGATGAGGAGACCTGGACTTTTGGGTCAACAGGTAACATCTCCTCTCTTCAAAGAGGTCTTCTCCCCAGATTTGTGTGTCTTAAAGAATTAGGTTTTCTTTTTTTTTTCTTTTTGTGTTGAAGTCTCTGTCACTCAGGCTGGAGTGCAGTGTCGTGCTCATGGCCACCCCAGCATTGACCTGCTGGGCTCTGGTGATCCTTCGCCTCAGCCTTCCAAGTAGCCAGAAACTACAGGCATCCGCTACCATGCCCGGCTGATTTTTTGATTTACTATAGAAATGAGGTCTCACCACGTTGCCCAGGCTGGTCTTGAATCTGTGGGCTCAGGTAATCCTCTTGCCTCGGCCTCCCAAAGTGCTGGGATTACAGGCTTGAGCCACTGCACCCGGCCACGTTTTCTTTTTTTAGCAACAGAGTCTCACTCTGTTGCCCAGGTTGGTTGCAATCATAGTTCACTGCAGCTTCAAACTCCTGAATTCAGGTGATCCTCCCATCTCAGCCTCCTGAGAGGCTGGGACTACAGGTGAGCATGACCATGCCCAGCTCATTATTTTACTTTTTTAGAGATGGGGTCTTGCTGTGTTGCCCAGGCTGGTCTTGAACTCTTAGCCTCAAGCTATACTCCCACTTCAGCCTTCCAAAGTGCTGGGATTACAGGTGTGAGCCTCTATATCCAGCCAAGAATTAGGTTCAAATCACATTTATTGATGGAGGCTGTATCTTTTGGGGGTCTCCAGAAAGACAGAATGGATAGGATATGTGTATGTGTAAATAAATTTATTTTAAGGAATTGGTTCACAGGGATTATGGGAGCCGGCAAGACCAATATTTTCAGGACAGGTTGGCAGTCTGGAAGCGCAGGCAGGATTTGTGTCATCGTCTTGAGGCAGGATTCCTTCCTTGCCAGGAAACCTCAGATTTGCTCTTAAGGTCTTGAACTGATTGGATGGGCCCCCATGATTTGCTTTCCTTAAAGTCACCTGATCATAGGTGTTAGTCACATCTACAAAATACCTTCCCAGCAACATCTAGACTAGTGTTTGACCAAACAGTTGGGCACCTTAACCAGGTCAAACTGACACATCCAATTAACCATCACAAAGACCTGCCAGGTGCTCAGCTCCCAGCTGGGACTGAGGACTTGCAGAGACAAAAACACCTCTCTGTCCGGCAGCTGAGTCAGAAGGGTGGCCAGAGTTACTTCACACACGGTGACACAGCGACATGGAATCATGGCAGAGGAAATCCTGGAGCTTGTGGGTGCCCAGAAGAGATGTTGACCTCATTCGTGGGTGAGGGGAGGCTTGCTGGAAGGGACATCCCATTCATATACATGTCCACAATGGGTGCCAAGTGGCACGAGGCCAGACGGACAGGGTCCTGCTCTCTTGGAGGGCACAGGGTGGGAGAGATGCAATAAGAAAGCAAGAACCAGCCAGCTGGCAAGTCCAAGGTAGTCAGGTAGGAGGAACCAGTGAGGGGCACAGTGGCCCAGGACATCTGAGGCCACAAGGCAAAAATAGGCATTGGTGAGGAGATGGCAGAGGATGGCAGGTCCTGTGTCGCCAGGGGCCTTGGAAAGCATGTGGAAGAGTTTGGAAAATGGGGTTCTGAAGGCTATGGGGAATCGCCGAGGAGTTTTGCATTCTAGAAACATCACTGGCTGCATTGGGGGAGGGGGGTCAGGAGAGAGGCAGGGAGGCAGAAGTTATCTGAGCAAGGACAGGGATCTGACTGGATCCTGAGGACAAGGGGGATAAGGAGGCTGGAATGACCCCAGGTCAGGTTCTGGGCCCCTGGAAGATGGTGTACTATTGGTTTTTTCTTTCTTTTTTTTTCTTTTGAATTTTTTAAATTAAAAAAAAGTTTTTAAATTGAGATGGGAGTCACACTATGTTGCCCAGGCTGGTCTTGAACTCCTGGACTCAAGCAATCCTCCCACCTTGGCCTCCGAAAGCACTGGGGTTACAAGTGTGAGCCACCACGCCTGGCCAGTGGTGTACTGTTAATGCAGATGCAAGTGTGGGAGGAACAGCAGGTTGGCAGAAGGCTTGGCTTTGTGTTGGCTGTGCTGGGGGATGACTGGCAGGTGGTGCCCAGGTGGGTGAGGCTCCTGCCATAGGATGTGGGCTCCTCTGCCTTAGGTCAGGGTCCCCGGAACTGGAGCTCCGGATGGAAATTCCTATGCAAGCAGTTTCTCAGGAGTGTGTGCCCGGGGGAAGGGGAAGCGGGAACAGGCTAGAAGCTGAGCAAGGATGTGGTCTCAGCTGGAGAGGAACCTGATCCCATGGGAACCATGCAGCGGGGTAGGGCTGGCTCTGCACCATATTGACTCCACAGGCCATGGGATGCTGGGGAGCCTGGGGAAGAGGCAGCCGAGGACAGTGCCCAGACCCTGGGAGGGCTTGGGCGGGGCATATCTGGTGAAGCTGTGTGCTTCGAAGCTGCACTCAGGTCAGGCTTTCTCCATACCCAGTGTGCAAGTTATTAATACTTCACCTCAGCGTACTCAGCTTTCTCATCTGGGAAATGGGGGTGAGACTAGTACTTGCTGGCGGTGCTGTTTTCATCCACAGCTCCCAGGGCAGAGAACTGCCTTCAGAGCTGGGCCTGGCAGCAGACCTGAGAGTGAGCAGTCCACAGCTGGTGGCAAGGTTCCCAGAGGAGAAGGGAGAATGTGGAGCTCAGGCACAGCACCACAGAGAGCCTGCCAGCTGGGTAGTAGAGAGGAGGACTCCAGGAGACAGAGAAAGAGCAGGCTGGAAGGTGAGGAAGAACAGTGGAGGAGGAAGTGGACCCCAGTCCAGTGAGTAGACATGGGCCTGTGTTTGCTCACCCAGGGGTGAAGTGACCTTTCATGGTGCCTGTGGGCTCTGTGGGTAGGGAAGACCCAGACCGCAGCAGGGTTACATGTGTGAGGAGTGAGGGAAGTAAGGATTGACCATGGACCAAGGAACTTGGCTGGGCAGGGAGGGTGGAGAGCAGTGTGGTGGGGGTAGGGAGGAAGGTCAAGAGGATAAGGGCGTCGTGAACACAGGGACACTGGATAAGCCATGGAAAAAAGGATGAGGGATGGATGAACGGGTGGATGGATGGTTGCACGCATGGGTGCGTGGATGGACAGATGGGTAGACAGGTAGGACATGGTCCTCCTCCTGGAGGAGGTGATCAAGCCAGGGTCCTCACACAGGGCAGGGTAAGGGGCAGGAGGTGAGCACGGGGAAGATGAAGCTATCTGCCCTGGGTGCACCGGAAGTTACAGGTTGCATCAATGGCCTGTCTTGCTGAAATACGTTTGTCAGCATTTATCTGAGAGTTGGGGGCTGGGCTGGGTGGAAGCTTGAGTGGCTGTGGGCCTTGAGTGGAGGCTGAGGGGAGAGGACACAGGAGCTGCCTGCTGGGGCTGGGGCAAGGCTGAGAGAAGGTACCAGGGCCCCTGTAGCCTGCTCTCTGGGACTCTCATGGACCAGGCTGCACCACTGTGCTTGTGTCATTTCCCCCAGCGGCATGGTGTGAGAAGGCGCAGAAGGGTGCTGGCGCGAAAGCCCAGTGTGGCCAGGGGAGGCCAGGCGGGGCAGGGAGGTGAGACATGAAAGAGATCACCCTGATTTAGACACCAGACTTCCTCCAGTTTCTCAAAAAAAGGACTCAGAGCAGCAGGAAACGCTGCAGTCAACATGGAAATGCACTGGTGTAAGTGCACATTGACCAAGACCCTCTGCAGCCACTGCTGAAGGCAGAATGCAGAGCCAGGACACTGGCCATCTGTCTTGTCCTCTCTGCTTCAGTTTCCTCCTCTGTAAAATGTGGACAAGAGACGATTGGTAGCAAGTGAAGGAGGCCAAGCGTTTACCACTCCTTTGAGGGCTTACACGTTTCCTCCTAGACTCTTATCTAGTGACTTGGGGCCAAGGGAAATTTGCTTTTCAATCCACCAGGTCATTTCCTCTAAACCTGCCCCCAACGCTGGTAACCCTAGTTAGAGATTTCCATGGAGGAGATCAACATCTGAGCGAATGAATCTGTGCCTCCCTGTGGGGTTGCCCCGCTGTGTCACCGTATTACTGTCTCTGTCTCAGGATCGTGGATCTATGAGGATCTGGGCTCCGGCCAGGGCTGGAGCATGAAGAGGCTCAGTCCTGGTGGTTCTGGTGCCCAGGCTGGATCCCCAGGGTAGAGGCAGCTGTGGTGGGAGGAGGCTGGGAGCTAGGCTGGGCGCCAGGCCACAGGCTGTGGTCTGAGAGTGCTTGCTGGAGAGAGTCCCATGTTCCCAAGGAGATGGAGGAAGGCTGAAGTGGGGGGTGGTGGTGGAGGAGCGGTAGGGACAGACGGAAAGCAGGAGGGGAGGAACCATGGCCTGGGAATGTGGAGAGCTCTTGGGTGGAGGAGACTGATCTTTATTTCCAGCAGATGTGGGTGGGAGGGGAAAGGGGGGTCTCTAACCTCAGACTGGAGCTGGGAGTTGGGGATGTTCTAAGGCTGAGGCTTCTCGGAGAGAGCTGCATGCACCCCCAGGTTCCTGCTCCCCAAAGTTTCTATGTACAAAGTCTTCCTTTCCTAGGGGATGGCCACATCCATGTAGGGACATCCCTTCCTCGGGGCATTCTCTGGGTCTCCTCAGCCCTCTGGCCCAGTGTCCAGCATGGCCAGGCTGAATGGGGAACAGCCATGAGTGATGGAGTGGCTCAGGGAGGGGTCTGGGCAGAGGAAGCTGAGGCCATCTCCAGAGGGCCTCCTGGCGGTTATTGCTGGACAGCAGGCCTCACTCGCAGGGACTTCCTGGGCTGCCCCTTTCCTGGTGTGGGGTGGCCTCAGCTCCAGCCCACTCTCCCCCTCAGATGGTGAGGGAACCGACCTGTTCGCTGTGGCTGTCCATGAGTTCGGCCATGCCCTGGGCCTGGGCCACTCCTCAGCACCCAACTCCATCATGAGGCCCTTTTACCAGGGCCCCGTGGGTGACCCTGACAAGTACCGCCTGTCCCAGGATGACCGAGATGGCCTGCAACAGCTCTATGGTAAGGGGGGCGGGGCCCCACCCTGAATCAGCCTCGTGGCTTGCCTGCAGCCTCTGCAGCAGGCCAAGGCACCCACACCTGTCCGACTTTCCTCACAGGGAAGGCGCCCCAAACCCCATATGACAAGCCCACGAGGAAACCCCTGGTTCCTCCTCCCCAGCCCCCAAACCTGCCTCCTGACAGGTGAGTGTGTGACCTTGGGTGGCCAGCCCCCTGTCCCCAGCATCCTCTGAGAGGGGGGTGGTGGGAGTCCCTGCATGGAGGACCTCTCCTCACCTCTCCTCTCCCCCCAGCCCTTCCTCCCCCTTCCCTGATCGATGTGAGGGCAGTTTTGACGCCATCGCCAATATCCGTGGGGAAACCTTCTTCTTCAAAGGTGAGTCACTTCAACCCCACATGGTTGGCTTCCTACCCACTTGGGGTGACCCACCAGGCTGTGGGCTTTCCCGGGAAATGGAACTTTTAGCTCTAGAAAAGGAAAAATCCTGGACAAGCTGCGACCAGTTGGTCACCCTAGATGCACCGTGCCCTTGATTTTTGTTTTTGAGGTGGAGTCTCACTCTGATGCCCAGCCTGGAGTGCAGTGGCATGCTCACAGCCACTGCAGCCTCAACCTGCTGGGCTCAGGCAATCCTTCCACCTCAGCCTTCCAAGTAGCTGGAACCACAGGCATGCATCATCACACCCAGCTAATTTTTTGATTTATTGTAGAGATGAGGTCTCACCACGTTGCCCAGGCTGGTCTCGAACCTGTGGGCTTAGGCAATCCTCTTGCCTCCACCCCCCAAAGTGCTGAGATTGCAGGCATGAACCACCATGCCCGGCTGATTTTTTTTTTTTTTTTTTTGCGTCGGGGGTCTCACTCTGTTACCCAGGTTGAAGTGCAGTAGCATGATCACGACAATCACAGCTCATGGCAGGCTCAACCTGCCTGGGCTCAGGAGATCCTTCCACTTCAGCATCCTGAGTAGCTGGGACTACAGGTGCACACCACCACGCCCAGCTAATTTTTAAAATTTTTTGTAGAGATGAGTTTGCTATGTTGCTCAGGCTAGTCTTGAACTCCTGGGCTCAAGCAATCCTCTCACCTCAGTCTTCCAGAGTGCTGGGATTACAGACCAGAGCCACTACACCTGGCCTGCGCATGATTTCTAGATGGAACCCCGCCCCCACACACACAGTGGAGGGAGGGTGTTGGGGGGGTGTTGGAGGGTGGGTGGGAAGGCCTCCTGCTACATACGCCTGGTGCCAGCCCCTTCTTCCCTCCCAGGCCCCTGGTTCTGGCGTCTCCAGCCCTCGGGACAGCTGGTGTCCCACCGGCCTGCCCGACTACACCGGTTTTGGGAGGGGCTGCCTGCCCGCGTGAGGGTCATCCAGGCCGCCTACGCCCGGCACCGGGACGGCCGGATCCTTCTCTTCAGTGGTGAGTGGGGGCCGGATGGCCGGGTGGGCTGGGGACTAGCACGCGGAGTCCACCCTGACCTCCCAGCCTCCTCCCTCCAGGCCCCCAGTTCTGGGTGTTCCAGGACCGGCAGCTGGAAGGCGGGGCGCGGCCGCTCACGGAGCTGGGGCTGCCCCCGGGGGAGGAGGTGGACGCCGTGTTCCTGTGGCCCCTGAACGGAAAGACCTACCTGATCCGGGGCCAGCGCTACTGGCGCTACGACGAGGCGGCGGCGCGCCCGGACCCCGGCTATCCACGCGAGCTGAGTCTCTGGGAAGGCGCGCCCCCTGCCCCCGACGATGTCACCGTCAGTAACACAGGTGGGAGGATGCGGGGGAGGAGGTCCAGCCGCTGGCACCTGCCAGTTACTGGTCCTGGGGGGGTGAGGGGTGCCTGGAGGATGGGGGAATTGGCGAGCCCTCGGCCAGCAGGGGGCGGGGCTTGGGCAGCCCCGGGCTAGGACTGAAGTGTCTCCCCCCTCGCAGGTGACACCTACTTCTTCAAGGGCGTCCACTACTGGCGCTTTCCCAAGGGCAGCGTCAAGACCGACCCGGACTCCCCCCAGCCCGTGGGGCCCAAGTGGCTGGACTGCCCAGCCCCCAGTGCTGGC
>NW_007251237.1:26412-40864 GCF_000164805.1 Carlito syrichta
GGCGGGGCTGAGCCGGGGTGGGATGACGAGGGGCTGGTCTCCGCCTCGCCCCTTTTTGGGGGGGCACTGGGAGGGCGTGACAGCAAGGAGTCTTACTGTATTGCCGTGCACGGTCTAATATTAATTGGGCTCGATCCGCAAAGAACACCGCCACACGCCAGCAGAAGAAAATTAAACAGCTTCATTTAGATACAGAAATATATATTAGTAAGGAGGAGAAAGAAGGAAAAGAGGGGAAAACGCTTTACCACCGTCCTGCGATCCTACCTCGGGGAAATCCTCATCACCCAGACGGGGACAGCGCCGGAGACAGCATCGCCCAAGTGAGAATCTCAATCTCGGGCTCTCCCTTGCTGCCCTTTCCCGTGCTATGTTCAGACAAAGAGGAGCCCCCCTTGCTAACAGAGCGGGCGTCAATTAATTCACTCAGTACTCATGAACTCGCACTTGGCTAGGGTCCGAGTCCAGTTTCCTGATCAATCAAATGCTCCGCCGAAAAACACCTGGTTTACACAACATTTGGTTTACTTTCTTTGTCCCGAGCGGGTAGCCAAGCCACCCCAGCCGAGGACGCGCCCGGGGTCATCCTCCTCTCATGCACACAGCATACCCCTTGTCAACTCTTACTCTATTTTCTTTACCCTTGCATCTTGGCTCTAGAGTTGAGAAGGGGAAAACGTATGTGGGCATACTTTCCACTATTAGAGCATTATACATTTGATGAGCTTGTTTATATATCCAACAATTACACACACAAATTAACATTAATATGATGAATATAATGATTAATATGATAAAAATGCTTCCAAAATACCATTGTGCAGTAGAGGACTGAAATAAGAAACCATACCAGTGATGATTAGAATCTTGTGCGATAACGTGATATATCAAGTAATTTGTTAAATTCAATGTGCGTAGCAAGCCTGTGTTCAGTTAGAAAGCGTTGATTCAGTTGAAGATGCTACTGTAGTAATATAGATTCATTTACAATTTGTTGTAAGGTGGGTAAGTAAAAATACACTTGGTAGAGGAAGGCAACATGGTATCCAAGTGAGGTTTACATCATCCACCAGATCAGGCAACAGGTAATACACATCACCGTTCCAATGGAGAATCTCCAGATGCTGCAGACATCCAGAGAACGGCCTAATTCAGATATATTATTGCTGGCAAGACACACATGCTGAGTTCCTATTTCATATAGCATTGAAAAATTGTTAATAGGATACAAAGTCCAAAGACATATATTGGAGGAATGCATTAATAGACAAGGTTCCATAGATCTAATTAAACCATTACAATTAGGTCCTTTATCCGTAGCAGTGCAGTCATCTAACCTATAAGTGATATTATCTTTATCAATATGTGAGCCTTAATTGAGGTATCATAAAATAGAAAGGAGTAATAAGAGGGAGTACACGAAATGAACATAATTCTTTGGTTACAGAAGGTAATAATATTGTATGGTACCACTACACCAAGTTCCTTTGCAGTAACATTCGGGGATTGAGCGGTTATCCAGGCCATCTGAGGGAGTTTAGAGACGGCCCTCCGTGTTGTTATTCCTTCCTCCTGCAAAGCTCATTGTGCATGTTCCTTTTGTATCAGTATATACAGATGTTCAACAGAACATATTGTCCAGTTAGTAAGGAAGGTCACGTTATACTGTTGGAGACGGGTCCTGTTAAATGGTGTTAGCATATCCTTTTGATAACTTAAGCTATTCTCATGAAGAAGTATCGACGTTGGAAGCCATTGGGCATTAACAGTAACGGCCTCCGTAGTGCTTGCTCAGTGTTCTTTAATTTGTTGGCCAGGACTTCCAAATCTATGGAGTTTACTAGTCCCATTCCTGATCCAAACCCTCCCAAGAGGGTATCATACCATGCCCACCTCTGGCAAGCACAAGGTGGGATAATTGGGAAAGTTACATTAAAGTGAAAGAGCATCTTTTTGACCATAACTGATACATTGACACATGATTTCGGAATCCTTACCACTTGGGGTATCTGAACTGTAGTGTTTGGGGGTTTATTTACATTAATCCAAATATGATCCACCCAAGTACTCCTATTAACAATTGCAGTTGAATTTGAACAAAATAAAAATTGGGAGCTATGTACAGTAAAAGTTAATTCAGTTGCATTACACTCAGTTATTTGGTCTTCTAAATTCTGTCTCCAAGTAATAGCATTGGCTAAACTCATATTAACTAAACAGCATATTTTTACATATGAAGATATATTAATACTAACTGGAGAGGGACCAACTATAATAGCCCTCAAAAGAATTTTACCCCTCCAGGCTGTGGCATTGACTGTTGTTATATTGGCAATTGTACAAGAAGTGTTAGCGTCACAGGTGAAATTGTCTTGCTGGCGCGGATTAGTTGCATTCTTCCAATTCCATCTAAGCTGCATACTGTTATTGGATAACTTCATTCCGGGGTCCAGGCATGACATCAACAGTCAGGAATGACAGCACAAGAATAAACTAGGTACGATAAAATAACTGTTCAGTGGGAAGCATCTGTGGGAATTTTTGTCCTGGCATCATTACTGCCACCACGTTATTATCTCCTTGAGCTATTATTTCGCCAGGCTGAGGTGTGTCTCCTGGGTGCCTTTTTTACCTATACTTTGGCTCCAGACTCATTAGTAGAGCCAAAACCACCTACTTGGGTGGTAACATTTGGTGCTTCAGGAACTTGTTCCCAAATAACATTTTTATAGAGGATTATCAGTAATTGAGCTATTCTATCTCCTACATTAAAATGTAAGGTTTCTTTAGATGTATTATATAGCATTATTTTTATTTCCCCTACATAGTCTGAATCTATTATCCCTCCCACAATTTATATTCCCTTCTTTGCCAAATTGGATCTAGCAGCTGTTTGCCCATAATATCCAGAAGGTAGCTGAATACCCAATCCAGTACTTACCGTGACCTGTTCCAGAGGATCAATCCAAACAGTTTCTATACTCCTAAGATCATATCCAGCTGACCCTAAAGTACCTTGATATGGGACTTGTGCTTTATCAGAAAAGGTTCACCACTTTATGGTCTTGTGACTTGTGCTTTATCAGAAAAGGTTCACCACTTTATGGTACTTGTGACAATGTGCTTTCTAATCTGTAGATTAGGTGTCATCATTCGGGCCAAGGGAGTACTTTCTCCCAAGGGCCGATGATTCAGCTGCTGTAAGACCATAAACAGAGTATCTTTCCAATGTGTATAGGAGGCATTTCCTAATTTACACAGTTTTTCTTTTAGCATGCCATTCACCCATTCTATTAATCCTGCAGCTTGGGGATGATTGGGAATATGATAGGCCCATTTTAAGTTATGGTCCTCACAATATTGGTCGATTAATTTCCCTTTAAAATGAGAACCATTATCACTTTGAATTTGGGATGGGATTCCATAATATAAACAGATTATATCTAAGGTTCTACAGGTATTTTTCTGATTGGCACGCTGGTATGCACAGGCGACTAGGACTCCAGAGTAGGCATCTACACAGGTATCAAATGTAGCAGCATCCCCTTGAGATTGGCAAGGGCCCAGTTTGCCAGATTTGGGCTGGTGTCTTCCCCCGATTGCGCTCCCCTGTAACAACTCGGGGAATAACCTTTTTACTGTCCAGCTGACGAGTTAAGCATTCATCCTTAGCCTGCTTTAACACCGATAAAGAAATGCTGATACCCTGATCCTGTGCCCACCTGTGTATAGTAGCACATCCTAAATGGCCTGATTGGTGATATATCCATTTTGCCAGTGCTTATTCTTTATGTATTTGGGTTTCATCCAAATCTGTTACAGTAGCCAGAGAGTCAGCTTTGGCATTGTACTCACTCATTTTGGATGCGTGGGCATCTACATGAAAGACAGAAACATTTGTAATTTGAACCGTGTCCCAGATCTCCTCCCATAATTCACTTCCCTATAATAATTTACCATGTATTTTCCATTCATCTTTATGCCATTTAGGCATCCAAGTAACCAACCCATTAGCCACTGCCCAGGAATTGGTAAAAAAAGATGGCATTGCTTTCCCTTTTCATAGCTAATAGCCTGAAATACTGCCTGAAGTTCTGCAAATTGACTACTCTTTCTTTTCCCCATGGTATCTAACACCATTCCTGTTACAGGGTTATAGGTTATTGCCTCCCAGCATCGTTCATGGCCTACATACTTAGCAGCTCCATCAGTGAACCATGCACACTGCTGCTGTTCTTCAGTCAATGATTCGAATCCTTGATTCCAGGTTACTTTAGAATTTTCCAGTTCAAGGGGAGATTGATGTTCATAGCCCTCATTATCACTGGGCATACTAAAGATATGTTCATGAAGGGTCAGGACGCCAGAAGGGCCTGTCTTAGCTCTGTTCTGTATATACCACTTCCATTTGATTATGGTGGCTTCCCGAGCATGACCAATTTTGTGTGATACAGGATCACTCATGATCCATTGCATACTTGGGATGGTTGACCTTAATAGTACTTCATGATTCAACGTCAACTATTCTGTCTCTACTAGGGCCCAATAGGCAGCCAAAACTGTTCTTCGAAAGGAGTGTAATGCTGTCCAGCCTCAGGCGGTTTTCGTGACCAAAATCCCAATGGTACCCTCTGGGCCCCCTGTTTCTGCTACAAACTCCAGTTAGCATGCATGCTATCAGTAGATACCATTAGCTCCACGGGCGCATCTTCTATAGGCCATAGATCCAAGCCCGTTTGTATAGCTGCTTTGGCTTTTTCAGAGGCTTGATTCTGACTGGGTCCTCAATCAAACTCATATTTTTTCCTAGTTACTTTATATAGAAGTTGGAGTATTTGCCCCAGATGGGGGACATGATTTTTCCAGTACCCGAACAGTCCAATGAATTTCTGTGCTTCCTTTTTACTCTTGGGCACTGCAAAGTCCAAAATTTTCTGCTTTGCTTTGGGGAGGATAATCCTATGCCCCTCATTCCAACTGATTCCTAAAAATTTTATGTTCTGACTTGGACCTTGTATTTTGGCAGGGTTGATTTTCCAACCTTTTCCCCACAAACAGATCATTGTATGCTCTAAAGCATCATATACCTGTTCCGAGGTGTGCCCCTGTATTAAAATATCATCAATATAATGGACAATTTGTATATCCACAGGAATAAAACAGGAATCTAAGTGTTCTAATTTGTGACATATAGTAGGGCTATGTTTATATCCTTGAGGCAACCGGGTAAAGGTAAATTTGCCAGGTAAAAGCAAATTGATTCCACTGCTGTGAGGGAATAGGAATTGTAAAGAAAGCATTAGCTATAACTAATGCTATAGCTATCTATAACTGCATACCATTGTCCTTTACAGGTTTGGATCTTCTCTATTAAAGTTACTGTATCAGGAACTGCATCAGTCAGTGGGGGAGTCACCTTATTTAATTCCTTGTAGTCTACAGTCATTCTCCAGCTACCATCTGATTTTTTAACAGGCCATATTGGATTATTCCATTCAGTAGTAGTAGTTATCATCACCCCAGCATCCACATATTCTTTTATAGTTTCCCTAATTTCTTTTTTTTTTTTGAGTTGGAGTCTCACTCTGTTGCCCAGACTGGAGTGCAGTGGCCACTCCCGGCCACTGCAGCCTCAACCTGCTGGGTTCCGGCCATCCTTCCGCCTCAGCCTTCTGAGTAAACAGAATTACAGGCATGCGTTACCATGCCCAGCTGATTTTTTAAATTTATTGTAGAGATGAGGTCTCGCCAAGTTGCCCAGGCAGGTCTTGAACCCGCAGGCTCAGGCAATCCACTCACCTCAGCCTCCCAAAGCCTCGGGATTACAGGCTGAGCCACCAAGCCTGGTTTCCCCAATTTCTTTATAACCTCCAGGGATCTGATACTGCTTACAATTAATCACTTTAGATGGGGTGGGCAAAAGAATAGGAGCAATATGCAGCTTTCCTACCATACACTACTTATTTGTAGGGGCTGAACAGCCAATCTGTAAATTCCATCTGTTAGATTTAAAGTCAATCCCTGTAATATGTCTATTCCTATAATATATTCGGGAATTGGCACAACCACTACAGAATACTCCCTTTTGGGAGGTTCCCAATCTTCAATGGTAATGTAATCTGTCGAGCCTGTATTTCCTTCCCCCCAATCCAGTAATTGTTAATGGTATCCCCTTCTTAAATTTATCTGGGTTCCCATATATTAAAGAGGCCTCCGCTCCCGTATCCACCAGGGCATTAGCTAGTAGTAGAGTCATTTTTCCAATAAATTGTCAGGGGAACATATGGGTGATAATCCCTCCTTCTAATTTCCTTGAATCCAAGGGGACCAGGAGCTTGGCCTTCACCCTATTTCAGTTGCAACAGATCAGAACAAGGATATAATTCTTCAGCAGACACCAACGGCAGAGCTGTGGGTTCTGATTCCATGTTTCCCTTCACTTCCACTCTATTAGCCTGTTTCACTTTGTCTTTCTACATTTGCCACAGGTCCTTTGTAGGTAAGTTATTAGTTTTTGCCCTGGAAACCCCAGCCCGTATCAGAGACTGAAACATTTCTTTCCTGGACACCCTATTGTTACTACTGTGATTATTGTTGGGCCAGGTCCCCTCTCTGACATTCCATCTGGATTCCCATTCTCCCATATCTCCTAGCTGTGTCATCTTTTCTAAAACTTCATTAAGAGGCTGGCCTGTCTCAGCAAGAAGTAAAGCCATCATCAAATGCCTATATGCTGGGGGAGCAGTCCTCACTAAAGTATTCCGATGTGGAACAGCCACATCTAGAGAGTGGTAAGTGTCAGTCTCTCCCAACATGATTGCAGTTTTCATAACCTCTTCTTTTAATTTTTGCAGCCCGTCTCTCTCTCTCTTTTTTTTTTTTTTTGAGTTGGAGTCTCACTGTGTCGCCCAGACGCGTGGACGCTCCCGGCCACTGTAGCCTCGACCTGCTGGGCTCCAGCGATCCTTTCCTCTCAGCCTTCCAAGTAGCTGGAACTACAGGTGCGTGCTACCACACCCGGCTAATTTTTTATTTATTGTAGAGATGAGGGCTTGCCAAGTTGCCCAGGCGGGTCTTGAACCCTCAGACTCAGGCAATTCACTCACCTCAGCCTCCCAAAACACGGGATTACAGGCTGAGCCACCGAGCCTGGCTGCATCCCGTCTCTTAATGTAAACCATGGACGACTCAGCTGAGGCTACTTGGTGTCAGTGGGATACTGCTGTTAACACCCCTTAGCAGCTAAAGCCAGCAGATTAGTAGTCCCATTCTCCTGCCAATAGTCTCGAATCGCATTTTGCACAAAGGAATTAGTGCCTAAGGTGATAAAATACACACAATCTTGGGGGTCCAATAATAATCGTCCTGCCCCAGCATCAGCTATTCTTACCAGCCACACAATCAAGGGTTCCCTGGTTTTTGGGAAAATTGCTGTAAAATAGCATTAATTTCTTGTTGGGAGAAATCTTCAGTCACCATTTTGTAACTTACTTGCTCTAATTCTGGCCCAGATTTTTGTTCCACCCACCGAGTTATAGGCCGGGCTGTAGCAGCACTAGGGGGATATTTCTCCTGATCATATTTGGCTGCCTCTTCCTCTAAGTCCTTCCAACCTACCTCATCATCTGTATCATCCCAGACAGCTCCATCCCAAGTATCTGGGTCCCAGTCCATTTTAGCACATGCAATAACAGCACGTAGTTTCCTCTTGTTAACTTTCCCTTTCCTTTTCTTATACTTATATTGAGCACACCGGACAGCAGTTTTTTCAGCCACTGTCTGATAGGTTCGAGCTTGGTCTCCTAAGATATAATTCTGACATTGTAACATAGCAAGCTTACTCTGTAGTCCTGCATTTTCCTTTTCCAAGTTACATTTTTTCCCTATCAGAGCATGCTTACTAAGACACATCTGATGGTATGCACGTAACAAAATCCACCCCCACCGCCCCACTCCTTGCAGTTCCTTCCCTTTTTTCAGCAGGACAGTCTGCAATATTTCAGTTACCCATGGCGGCTCAGTGGCTTGTAAAGACGCATCCCAGTTTTCACTTAGTTCAGTGCACTTCGCCCATTCCCTGGCCAAACTAGAAAAACGCGCAATCTCCCAGCCAGAAATATCACAAGTTATACATTTAACATCAGATTTCTTAGCAAAGAAAGGCATGTTTAGGCATCTCTGCGGATCCTGCTGACTATGCTAATTTGTGACAGCAAGGAATCTTACTGTATTGCCGTGCACTGTCCAATATTAATTGGGCTCGATCTGCAAAGAACACCGCCACACGCCAGCAGAAGAAAATTAAACAGCTTTATTTAGATACAGAAATATATATTAGTAAGGAGGAGAAAGAAAGAAAAGAGGGGAAAACACTTTACCACCGTCCTGCGATCCTACCTCGGGGAAATCCTCATCACCCAGACGGGGACAGCGCCGGAGACAGCATCGCCCAAGTGAGAATCTCAATCTCGGGCTCTCCCTTGCTGCCCTTTCCCGTGCTATGTTCAGACAAAGAGGAGCCCCCCTTGCTAACAGAGCGGGCGTCAATTAATTCACTCAGTACTCACGAACTCGCACTTGGCTAGGGTCCGAGTCCAGTTTCCTGATAAACCAAATGCTCCGCCGACAAACACCTGGTTTACACAACATTTGGTTTACTTTCCTTGTCCCGGGCAGGGATGCACCCAGGGTCATCCTCCTCTCATGCACATAGTATACACCTTGTCAACTCTTTTTTTTCTTTTTTGAGTTGGAGTCTCACTCTGTCACCCAGACTGGAGTGCAGTGACCGCTTCCGGGCCACCGCAGCCTCGACCTGCTGGGCTCCGGCGATCCTTCTGCCTCAGCCTTACAAGTAGCCGGAACTACCGGCACGCACTACCTCACCTGGCTAATTTTTGATTTATTGTAGAGATGAGGTCTCGCCAAGTTACCCAGGCGGGTCTCGAATCTGCGGGCTCAGACAATCCACTTACCTCAGCCTCCCAAGTCACCTTGTCAATTCTTACTCTATTTTCCTTACCCTTTCAGAGGGGAACATCTGTCCCGGCCACATGCAGTCTCTGCAGGATGCTGCCTTTCCCGGAATAGCCAGCATTTCTTGCAGTGCAGTCCAGACCCCATTCTGCTGGCGACAACAGGTGGCATTCCTGTGGAGGACAGACCTGATTGGGAAACCTAACCCCAGCCCCCACCCGCCCACCTGCTGCTCTGAGTGCCTACAGCTTCTCACCCTATCCTGTCCCCACGATGTCCCCGTACAGTCAGTGCCACATTGGTGGGGACCTGGACCCAGTCCAGAGACCACCCCTGAGGACCTATGCCTCACGTTCTGGGTGACAGCAGCCACCTGGATGATTCTAGTCACCACAACCCAGGCCACACAGTTCGGATGCCATCCTGGGCCCAGAACTGTCTCCCCTTCAACCTGACACCCTTCTCTCCCTAGACACCCCCTCTAGGCCTGCACCCTGGAGTTTATGCAGCTTCCCCACTGGAAACAGCAGGCTCCCATCAGTTAAATGCTGGTGGAATGATGGTGCACCAAATCCTTGTTCAGGTCATTGACTCTTCAGGACCCCACGTGGCCCTAGTTTTGGGGTAATGAGTGGGTGGTAACTGGGACACTTCATTCAGCCCACACTTTCCATGATTTAGACTCTAAGTCATTGCCCCTAATCTATGCATCTAGAATATTCTATATCAGAATCACTGGATCACTTGTTTTATTTTCTTTTCTTTTTTGAGGCGGCACGTCACTCTGTTGCCCAGGCTGGAGTGCAGTAGAATTATCATGACTCACTGCATGCAGCCTCTACCTCCTGAGCTCAGGTGATCCTCTCACTTTTCCTGAGTAGCTGGGACTGCAAGTGTGCACTACCATGCCCAGCTATCACTGGTAAACTTAACAATACAGATCTCCTGTCTTCACCCTGAATCCTCACTCTGAGGGTGGAACTGGGAATTTGCATTTTTACTCTTGGGGAGCATTTTTACTGATGGGGAGCTGGCTGTCTCCTGGCATTTCTGTGGCTCTGCCATGTTCTTCCTCCCTGGCACCAGTCTCTTCCTATGTTCTCTACAGGGCCACTCTGTGCAAGTGTCCACCTCTTCTGTGGGGGGAGTCACTTAGTGGACCATGTCATAGGTTGCCATCCTGCCTCAGTGGTCCCAGTGTTTCCTGGAGCTGAGGCTGTGGGCAGCAGTCCCAGCCAACAGGGGAGTTTGCCTCCAGTTGCTGGTGACAACCAGGCTAGCATGAGGACAAAAGCTAGGCATGGCCAGGCATGGTAGCTCACACCTGTAATCCCAGCAATTTGGGAGGCCGAGGAGAGAGGATTACCTGAGCCCAGGGATTGAGACCAACCTGGTCAGCATGGCGAGATCTTGTCTCTATAAAAAAATCAAAAAATTAGCCAGGCATGGTGGTGTGTGCCTGTAGTTCCAGCTACTTGGAAGGCTGAGGCAGAAGGATTGTCTGAGCCCAGCAGGTCAAGGCTGCAGTGGCCCTGACTGCCACTGCACTCCAGCCTGGGTGGCACAGTGAGACTCTTACTCGAAAGAAAGAAAGAAAGAAAGAAAGAAAGAAAGAAAGAAAGAAAGAAAGAAAGAAAGAAAGAAAGAAAGAAAGAAAGAAAGAAAAAGCCGGACCTCTGACCAGTCAAGGACCCAAGAATTCTGAGCCATTAGGAAAACATCCGGGGCCTTTCCAAGGAGGAGAAGGGGAAACTTGTATTTTTTTTTTTCATGGATCGAAGGATTTATTATTGTTAAAATGGGCATACCACACAAAGTAATCCACAGATTCAATACAATCCTTAGCAAAATTCCAATGATATTTTTCCAAAATAGAAAATTTGTCCTAAAATTGATATAGGATATCAAGGGACCCTAATTAGCCAAAATATTTTGAAAAAGAAGAATGAAATTGGAGGATTTATACATTAATTTCAAAACATATTATGAAACCACAGTAATCAAAACAGTATGGTACTGACATAAAAACAGATGACAAAATTAGTGGAGTAGCATATAGAGATCCCAGAGATTAACAATTGTGTATATGATCAAATGATCTTTTACAAGAATGACAAGACCACTCAATGGGGAAAGGACACTCTTCAAACTATGTTGAAAAAAAACAAAACAAAACTGGATATCCACTTGCAAAAGAATACAATTGGATCCTTATGTCATATACAAAAATTAGTGAAAGATAAAAAGTGAAACATAAAACTTAAAACTATAAAATTTCTAAAAGAAAACATAAGGGAAATGGGAAAACTTGTATTTTAGCAGCTTATCAGCGCCACCCAGGAAGACAATAAACATGTTCTGTTAGAGGGAAAGCCCTTTAAGTCCCTCGAGCCTTGACAAATCTGAGGGTAAGTTTGGTGGTAAGAACTGGACAGTTCTCCATTGCTTACTTTGCAGAAGAAGTTGGAATCCAGGGTGGGTGGAGGTGGGTGTCTGAGAAGGAAGAGAGGGAAGAGGAAGCAGAGAGGACCTGGAAAGCTGGTTGGGGGGAGCCCAGGGAGGGGTGTCTCCTGTGAAATTGAGACTGCTTTCTAGCTACGTGTAAATGTCTCCAGCCTTTACAGATTTATGGCTGCTACACAAAAATAATCAAAGTGGTTTTAAACAAAATTATTTATTTATGTATTTATTTTGAGTTGGAGTCTCGCTCGGTCGCCCAGACTGGAGTGCAGTGGCCGCTCCCGGCCACCACAGCCTCAACCTGCTGGGCTCTGGCGATCCTTCCACCTCAGCCTTCAAAGTAGCTGGAACTACAGGGGCGCACTACCATGCCCGGCTAATTTTTTGTTTTATTGTAGGGATGAGGTCTCGCCAAGTTGCCCAGGCGGGTCTCGAACCCACGGGCTCAGGCAATCCACTCACCTCAGCCTCCCAAAGCGCAGGATTACAGGCTGAGCCACCCAGCCTGGCTGGTTTTATTTTTTAAGTGGTATATTAAAAAGTTTGGTATGGAGTCGTAATCAAAACTTACAACTTTTGTGCTTCAAAGGACACCATCAAGAAAGCGGAAAGACAGCCCACAGAATGGGAGAAAATAGTTGCAATTCACACAGCTGATAAGGGACTTGCATAGAGAATACAAAAATAATTCTTATAACTTAATAGGAGGACAAGACATCTACGATTAAAAATGGGCAAAGGATCTGAACACACATCCCCACAAGATTTGCAAGTGGTCAATTAGCGCAAGAAAAGTTCCTGGGACATCGTTAGTCACAGGGAAATGTAAATAAAAAATATAATGTGATACCATGTCAGCCCACTGGCATGGCTACAATTTTTTTCTTTTAATTTTGTGTCAGAGTCTCACCCTTTCACCTAGTCTGCAGTGGGTGGTGGCTCATGCTGGTAATCCCAGCATTTTGGGAAGCCAAAGCAGGAGGATCAACAGAAGCCAGGAGTTCAAGACCAGCCTGGATAATGTAGCAAGACCCTGTTTCTGTAAATAATAATAGATAAAATAAAAACCAATCAATCTATAAAAATACGGTTCCATCTGGAATGGAACACATTTGTCTTTAGATGGCCTTTGTGAGATTGTCACGAAAGGGCCAGGGTTGGGTGGGTCAGGGAAACAGAATTACGAAGATGAAGCCTTCTTTTTAGTTTAAATTACTTAAAAAAAATAGAAACAGTGTATCACTACATTGCACAGGCTAGACTTGATCTGACATCAAGCGTGCCTCAGGGCCAAGGTGAAAAACCTTTCAGTTAGTGCAAATACAGCCTCCTCTCTCCTACTCTAGAATTCAGAGAGGCTCAGGAAGAGATCTGGACGTCCTGGGTGTGGAAAGGGGGTTTCAGACAATGGAATGCACTCCTAAGTGGCAGGAAGGGGACTGCTGGGCTCTAGTTAACCCACATGAAACTCTTACCAGGGGAGTTTGATCTGTAGGTTGTATCTCTCTGTGTCCCCTTCGAGAGTGTCTGCCTCAAACTCATTTATTGAAGTCCTAACTCCTAGCACCTCAGAATGTGCCCTTATTTGGAGATAAGGTCTTTACAGAAGTAATTAAGTTACAAGGAGGTCTTTCTGAGCCCCTAATCCACTATGACAGGTGTCCTTATAAAAGGAAATTTGACAGGACACACACGGGGAGAAGGCCATGGAGATGACGACAACCACCTAAGGAGAGAGGCTCAGAACAGAACCCTATCTCAGCCCTCAGCACCCTCCCCAGTAAGACACCTTGACTTCAGACTTCCAGTCACCAGACCTGAGAGTCATCACCCATGTTGTGGTGGTTTCGTTCCAGCAGCCCTAAAGGATGCCAAGGTCAGAGCAGTGGTCTGCTGAGCTGGGAGGCTGGGGCATGAGGAGGAGATGAGAGGGCGAGGCGGGGGGGGGGGGGGTGAGACCTGGTGGGGCTGGGAGAAGCCTGTGGGGTTCTCAGGATTGCTGAGCCCAGTGCCCCACGGCCACCCTCAAAGTCAGCAGGGGTCAGGAGAGCCTGGTTAGCAGAATGCCTGGTCTCACCCTATCATGCAGGCAACCCACAGCAATGCCAGCTAGCCCTGCCACCTCAGACCTCAATAGCCCCCTCTGGAGGCACACCTACAGCCAGACACACCTCCCTGCAAGGACCTGGTCAGATCCCTCTGCAAGCCCACCCCTGAAAGGACAGACCAAGAGTGGAAAGCCATTTTTCATCTTGTTCTTAAACCCTGACACAATGAAGAGAAAGTAGAAGCTATGTTTTGGAGAAATGCATACTTTAGATAAAGATTAACTTTGCCGACTTTGTCTTTTCAGAAACAGACTTCCTGGTGCCAGGTATCAGAGGTACCTCATAGCGGCAATCAAGCTTGCCTAGAGTAAAAGGAATTTACAAGGCCTAAGACATCATGCATTGGGCAAAGATTGTGGAAGTCATGAAACTTGTAATTACAAAAGTTATGACCACTGAGGGGGGAGCAGGAGGGGACTCAGTCTTCTAGTAAATTGGGTGCTATCTACAGGGAAGTCAAGGATCCCCCGAAGCTACCCACTGGGAATGCATGGGAGATGGGGGAGGTGCACCCTCCATTAGCTCTAAGGAATGTTGTTCAGGAAGGTGCAGGAGCACTGGAATCCTTGTCACGCCCTTCTCTAGGGGTGTGATAATGTGGACAGACATTAGTGGGTCTCTGTGTCACAGGATCTCCAAGACATCCGCAGGTGGTCAATCAGGAAGTCACGGCAGTCACGTCTACCCGACTGCAACATCTCCAGGGGGAAGGATTTAGCCAGGACTCGGGGCACTACGGCGCCACGCTCACCTAGAGTGTAGGCATGCTTCCTATCTGTGGGGAGTGAACTTATCTTAAATAAATCTTTTCTTCTCTCACCTTGTTGTGTGTTGCAATTCTTTTTTTTTGAGTTGGAGTCTCACTCTGTCACCCAGACTGAATGGAGTGCAGTGGCCACTCCGGGCCA
>NW_007251237.1:42029-86840 GCF_000164805.1 Carlito syrichta
GAGGACGGGGCCCTGAGACCCTGTGTCCCCAGTGTGCCCCCTCCCACCTGCACCAGCCTAACTCTGCTGACCCCTCCAGATCCACCTGGCTGGGTCTCATGAGCCTAAACAGTGGGGGAGGCTAATGGAGACTCTGGTATGGTAGGCAGGGTGGGCTTCCCAGGCAGGTGACCTATTCCGTCACACATGGCCCCGCTCCTGATGGCCCATGTGGGGTGGGTGAGTGCTCTGCTGTCACCATCTTGAAGTTCTGAGTCTTACTGGCGAGCAGTCCCACGGGTTCATTTTTCTGTGTGCCCTTCCAGTTACATGGCAGGTCCAGGTGATGGATCTGGGCCCCTTTCCTGTAGTCGGGAGGGAAATTTTGGAGGCAGCACTGGGTGTGTGCATTTGTGCGGACGCACCTGAAAAAAGGCTCTAAGTGTGTATGTGCTCCCAGCATTTTCCATGTGCATGTGTGTGTCAGGGCTCAGTCAGGGATGCCCCAGGAACAAGGAGTATAGTTATGGGACGAGGGTCTTATCTGAGGCTTTAGACCCACCTGTCTGGGGGGAAATGAAGAAGGCAGGTCTGAAGGATGAGAGGAAACACTGACCCCATAGACCCTCACACCCTGGGAAATCTAGGGTGAGGGACAGCACTTTCCTGGCAATTCTCAGAATGTTCTTCTCAGGAGCCAGGTCGGCCCAGAAGTAGGACATGTCTCTTCCTCCCTTCCTGGGTTCCCCCTGCCTTCCCCTATACTTCCACTGCCCCCACCCCAAATGTGAGGCTCACCAGATCCTACAGGGAGCTGTGGTTTTCCAGAGCTCAGCACAGGGCCCAGGTTCAGGAGGGTGACATGTAGGGTGTTGGGTTTTTCCCACTGGCCAGTGTATTTCTTTTGCTTGATTTCATGTGAGGTTGGGCTGGCACAATGGCATCAAAGTGTTCATACGGGTGCCCTACCAAAAACATTTGCCAAGGGCCCGGCATTCTCTGAGTGACATTGACCACTCAGCAACCTGGGAAGCCAGACTTGACTAACTGCCATACTAGGGGTTTAATACGGGACTCATGGGGAGGTCTGTTTGGTACCTTCTGCCTCAGTGGGTCAGCAGTGTCTGGGGTGAAAATGACCAGGGCGCTGTGGCCTGCAGGTTGGAAGTTGCAAAGAGTGACTGAATGCAGGGTACACCCACCAGGCACCCCTCAATCTCAACTGGCACCTCAGAGGCACGGATAGTTGTTTCCTTACTACCCCACCCCTAAAATTCTCTCCCCTGACCAACTCTTATGTGGGACCATAGAGGGTGTGGAGAAACCAAGTTGACCCAGCATGCTCTGAGGCAGTGTTCATGTCCTGCAGTTTTCTGTGTGCAGGGAGGGTGTGTGTGTGTGCTTGTGTGTGCATGTGCTTGAGGACAGGCTGGAGTGAGCGAGGCTGGGGGCCTGGGCCCGAGTGATTTGTTCCCAACAAGTCAAGTCAAGCCTGGCAGAGCTGGCGATGAGTTGTGTCCTCACCCCATCCACAGGGTTTCGTCCCCAGGACTTAGGCTCCCCAGGGTGTCGGGTCTGGGCTCCTGGTCCTCTTGTGACTCACCTGGACCGCTGGGCGGTCGCAGTGAGGACCACAGCAGCAGGAGCAGGCCTGCAGTCCCACACCCTCCTCTCCCCAGGGTAACTTGAGCTAGAGCTTGCTTGACTCCATCGAGGATCAATATTAGAAAAATAATTCGGTGAGTTTGAGGTACCCGGCTCAGCCTCCTGCCTCCCCCTCGCCCCATGGCCTTTCTTGCTTAAGGTGTGGACACAGGGTGCCCAGCCCCTTGAGCTGGAGGTGGAGGGCTAGTAATAGTAGCCTCCCACGGCACACGGTGGCCAGAGCCCTGCCCTCCACTCAATGCACGATGGTGACTTGTGGGCCGGGTGTACAAGCAGGTGCCATCATCGATGCCATGGAGGTGACTGCGGGCCAGGGCCTCTGGGATAAGTCCCTTGTGTCTGTGGGGCTATTGCCAGAAAGCCCACATTTTTTTTTTTTTTTTTGAGTTGAAGTCTCACACAGGCTGAAGTTCAGTGACATCATCACAGTTCTTGCAACCTTGACCTGCTGGGCTCAGGCGATCCTTCTACGTTAGCCTTTCAAGTATCTGGGATTATGGGCCTGTCCCACCATGCCTGGCTAAAGGCAACCAATATCTGTGGGCTTTTGTCTCTTTGGCTCTTGCAAAGGCTGGGAGGCATTGGAAGGGTCAGAGCCTTGGACTGCACTCCCTACCACCTTCTAGACCCTGAATGTTCCCCTGCCCCTTCTGCAAGATTCCACTTCCTTACCTCAGTAAGTAAGACAGAATTACATGACAGAGACTAGGAACCCTCTGGCCAGGAAGAAGATCCAGGGGCCCAGGGACCTTCTTTCGAGAAAGAAGAAAATCTAGCTATCCAGGGGCCCTCTGTTAGAAGAGATAAGGACCCAGGGGTCCAGGGGCCCTCTGTCCAGGGAGATAAGGACCCAGGGTTGCAGGGCCCTCTGTCCAGAGATATAAGGATCCAGGGATCCAGGGGCCCTCTGTCCAGAGAGATAAGGACCCAGGGGTCCAGGATCCTTCTGTCCAGAAATATGACGATCCAAGGGCCCAAGAGCATGAGGAGCTTTTTTGACAAGGTGCTGGGATTGTTAAACCTTCTAATTAATATTTTGCAAGACCCGCTTGCCTTGGTGCAGATGTTAGAGTCTCTTGTCACTAATGCAAAGTAAATCTGGAGCATAGTTAAGAAAACCTGGGCCTCTCTGGCAGCATTCTTCATGTACTCCTTCCAGGTCTAGGGAGCCCACCAGGTGGATGGGAGAGAGCACAAGCACATCCCGAGGCCCTCGGAACCCACTTCTCAGAAGGACTCTTCTGTCACCACCGCTGCCTTTCTTTCCATGGACCTGCCCTTGGCTCCCTCCCTCAGCTCCTCCCGTGCCTGGGGTCCCCATCCCACCCAACCAGTGCTCCCTGCCTGGCTTCCCTCCTGTCAGTCTGACCCATTGCTCTCACCTGGTGTCTTGATAAAAGTTGCTTAAGTGGAATCCAGTGCCTGCCCTGAGTCTTCTCTGCTGGGCAGGCCCAGGGTAGCAGGCTGAGGGAGACCGTGGATCGTGGTAGGGTGGGTAAAAAACCCATTGGTGGTGACCAGGTTCTTGGTACTGAGAACAAAGAATTCAACAGGACACACACAAAGAGAGTTAAAGCAAAGAGTAGTATATTTAGCAAAAGGACAGAAGTCTTACACTCCAGAGAAAAGTGTGGCGCAGACTCAAGAGCCTTAAGTTAAACAAAGCCAGGACCTTATTTGTTTTTTTCCTGTGGGAGAGTAGGCTCTGTTTTTGCAAAGCTTGCAAAAAAGATATTTTGACAAATGTATCTGGGGTTAAATGCACTTCCTGGGGAAGGGATGACATTTCAGGCTACTGCGCACGTCTCTGCCCGCCACCCCATAATTTTAATTGTATGTCTGAGATGCAGTCCGCAAGCATTTGCCCTAACTAGCTCTTGTGCGTGGATAGGTTATGAGAAGTTCAGGGAGGTCCCTAGAGCACATGTGCCATGCTTGAGATATTTTCTTGGCGAGTGTTATGACTTTCTCACGTTGTTTTAGAAAGGGATGTTGCTTATGTTGTGTCCTGAAAGGTTGGTTAACGTTTTAGCTTAGGCTTCTTTCTCGCCTCTGTTCTGTCTTGGAAACTGATTAACGTTGCAGTTTTACGACTTCTCTCCTGCTGAGATTTGCCTTCTTTTCCTTCTTGTCTCCTGCATGCTCTTCCCTATCTGCTGCCTCAGCTCCAAGCACACAGGCCGGGGTTCCAGCTTTGGGTGAGTCAAGACAAGCCGCCTGATCTGTCTCATCTCCAAGGCTGGCATTGGTCACCTTTGGCCTTCGGCCTTGGGTGTGTTAGTTACAGTGCCTGAGGCACAGGAGAGGATCCCTGGACATCCACCCTCGGGGCAGCAGGGACTCGTGTGTGTGTGTGTGTGTGTGTGTGTGTGTGTGTGTGTGTGTGTGTGTGTGTGTGTGTGTGAGAGGGGGCTTTGGCCCCCTGTCTTTCTTCCTCTTTCTGCCCTCAGCAATTCCGCAGGGCTGGGGCTATAGAAACCCCTCAGATTTTAGACCTCGGGAGCAGGGGCAGAAGGGGGCCCAGATGCATCCCTACCTGGACAGGGTTGAGGGTGGACGAGGGAGGAGGCAGCAGTCAGATCTCTGGGTCTGAGGCCTCATGCCCCCTGCAACGGCAGACATTGGGAGCAGCCAGGAGCAAAGCCTGGTGGGGCTCGGCAGCTTTCACCATTTCTGAGGCCAAGTTCACATTCCTTGGAAGAGGCTCCACCCTCTTCCCCACTTTCTGCCTCTGGCTGACTTGCCGGGAGTTATTTTCTGTTTTCCTCCTTTACTTTGTCCTATGGGGACTCCTTCCTCCCCTATTCTTTTGACTCGTGGCTGTCAAGGACAACCTAGTTCCTGTCCCCACACTCTCCCCTCCCCAAACAGGTCCGCTGAAGTCTCCATCTGCTTCTGGTGGGGTGAGTAGCCTTGGGCCCCCAGGTAGGCTTAGGCTCACCCTGTTTCTTTCTTTCTTTCTTTCTTTCTTTCTTTCTTTCTTTCTTTCTTTCTTTCTTTCCTTTCTTTCTTTCTTTCTTTCCTTCCCCCCTCCCTTCCACCCTTCCTCCCTCCCTCTCTCCTTCCTTCCTTCCTTCTTTTTTCAGAGTAGGAGTCTCACTCTGTCACCCAGATTGGAGTGCAGTGGCATGCTCATGGCCACCACAGTCTTGGCCTGCTATGCTCAGGTGATCCTTCTGCTTCAGCCTTCCAAGTAGCTAGAACCACAGGCATGTGCCCCTATGCCTAGCTAATATTTTTATTTATTGTAGAGACAAGGTCTCTCCATGTTGTGCAGACTGGTCTCAACTCCTGGGCTCCGCCTCCCAAAAGTGCTAGGATTACAGATGTGAGCCACTGTGCCTGGCGCCCTGTTTCTTTGAGCTCTGAATCGCCATCTGTGGGGTGGGGCCCTGTCTATCTTTCACCCTCTGGCAGAGGAATGCCTCTTGTGTGTGAACTGGAGACTTTAGTTAACTGCAGATCCTAGGAAATATGGTCCATAAAAATTTTGGGTCCCACGTCATTCATGTCTGGCAAATTCACTGTTTTCTGATTTGTTTAGAGCTCGATGGTTAAATGTTGGTTTAATTAAACATGAATTATCTGGAAGGGTGTGGTGGCTCAAGTCTATAATCCCAGCATTTTGGGAGACCAAGGTGGGAGGATTGCGTGAGGCCAGGAGTCCGACACCAGCCTGGGTAACGGAGTGAGACCTTGTTGCTACAAAAAAAAAAAGAGAAAAAAATTAGCTGTGTGTGGTGGCCTGGGCCTTTAGTCCCCCCTAATCAGGATTCTGAGGCAGAAGGATCGCCTGAGCCCAGGAAGTTGAGGTTGGAGTAAGGCGTGATCATGACACTGAACTCCAGCCTGGGGGTCAGAGTGAGACCCTGACTTAAACATTTTTAAAAAGCAAATATCCAAGCTATATTATATACATATTTCAAAGGGTTTTATGCTTCTTTTCCCCTTGAATTGTGTTTTGGGGCTGAGTGTGGGGAGCCCACGCTGACCTCCCAGCCTCCTCCCTCCAGGTGCCCAGTTCCAGGAGGTGGGGAGAGCTGTGGAGATGAGTAGAGGAGGTGGACTCAGTGCTGCCGTGACCACTGAATGGGAAGACCTATCTGCTCTGGGGCCAGCAAAGAGGTGGCTGCCCACGGAACCCGAGTCTCTGGAGAGGTGTGACCCACCCTGACCCCCATCTGGGATGGTGTCACTGTCAGCAACACAGGTTGAGGGAGTGCAAGGGAAAAGCATCGGGCCTCTGGCACCTGCCAGTGACTGGCCCTGGGGTGTGGGTGAGGGTTCCTAGGCATAGGGAGACCGGGGAGCCCTCGGGCAGCAGGAAGGGGCGAGACTGGGGACAGGCCCCCAACCAGGATGCTGCGGTTTCTCCTCCCCCACAGGAGACAACTAGTTCTATGGGTGCTTTCCCAAAGGCAGTGGCAAGACCAGACCAGACTGCCCCACCTCATGGGGCCTAAGTGGCTTTACTGCCCCACCCCAGCTCTGGCCCTCGCATATTCGGGCTCCCCAAAGGGACCCCCAAGTCCAGAGCCTGCAATTGTCAGTGCGAGATCAACCAGTTTGCAGGACAGGGGTGGGTGCCCCTCCCGCTCCTCCTGCTGCCCCTGCTGAGGGGGATTTTGCCTCTAGGTATGGGCGTCATCCGGAGCAGAACAGCCCCCTTCCTGGAAAGGGGCCAGAGTCTCTCACTGCTGGACCTGGTGGGGGGTTGCGAGGCCTAGTGTGTCCCCAGGGACGAGGGGTGGCAAGCCAACAGGGAGGGAAAATGCGCAGCCTACAGGCTGCTCCAGCCACCTCCCTGGAGACCCGCGGTCCCGGACATTGCCTCTGGGTCTCGCCACTAGGGGGAGGTCTTGCGTAGAGACCGTGGTTGGCTGCTGCCAGCTTGACTCTGAGCCCTGAGGACTGCCAGGGGGCGGTGTGGACCCTCCCTCCTGAGTCCTGGGGACAAGGCAGGACAGGAGGCGATACTCCAGGGCCTGCTCCCAATCCTGCCCCTTGTCCGAGGGCTCCCCAATCTCCCTATGCCCAGGGCCAGTAACTGGCAGGTATCAGCAGCCTGAGCCTCTTTCCCTCTGTTCCTCTCACCTGTGACATCATGGGGGGGTGCTCGGTGGGGTGCGCCTTCCCAGAGACTCAGGTCCCGTGGGTACCCGGGGTCCGGGCGGGTCACCTCCTTGCTGGCCCCAGATCAGATAGGTTTTTCCATTCAGTGGTCACGACAGCAGGACATACACTCCCCATCCCACACCCCCACCTCCAGCTACTGGTCCTGGAACACCCAAACTGGGGCCCTGGAGGGAGGAGGCAGTGAGGTGAGGGTGGGCTCCCTACACTCTGCCCAAAACACAGTCCAAAGAGAAAAGAAGCATAAAAACCTTTAAAAAAGATAGATAGCCGGGCTCGGTGGCTCAGCCTGTAATCCTGCGTTTTGGGAGGCTGAGGTGAGTGGATTGCCTGAGCCCGCAGGTTTGAGACCCACCTGGGCAACTTGGCGAGACCTCATCTCTACAATAAACCAAGAAAATTAGCCGGGTGTGGTAGTGCATGCCTGTAATTCCAGATATCTGGAAGGCTGAGGCGGAAGGATCGCTGGAGCCCAGCAGGTTGAGGCTGTGGTGACCGGGAGTGTGCCACTGCACTCCAGTCTGGGTGACAGAGTGAGACTCCAACAAAAAAAAAAAAAAAAAAAAAAAATATATAGATCAATCGATAGAGTTAGAGAAACAGAGATATCTTGGATAGTCTCTTTTAATTAAATTGACCTTTAATCATAGACTCTAAACAAAAATCCTTTCAAACCTCATGATCAGATTTTAGCCAGGACAAACAGCTGATATTTTCTGAGTTTTTACTTTTTTTTTTTTTGCCAACAGTGTCCTCCCAAGGGCCTTAACCAAGGTGATGACTTAGCCACGATGTATCTTCAAAGAGGTGGCAAGAGGTTTAGACAAGATCCAAAATCACCCAAGAGAACGGAAATTTGCTGCCATCAACCAAGTGGAACCCTCATTTTTACTCCACCACATTTCCTAGGGCCCACCCCCATCTTCATCTCAAGCAGTGGCTGGTTGCTTCCAAACACCCCTGATAGGAGAGGCCGTACTCTGTAAGTCAGCCTGAGGCAGGAAGTGGGGAAGAGGGTGGAGCCTCTTCCAGGGCCCTTGAACTTGGCCTCAGAAATGGTGAGAGCTGCTGTCCCCACCAGGCCTTGCACCTGGGTGCCCCTGGTGCCTGAAATTGAAGGGGAGCATGAGGCCTCAGACCCAGAGGCCCCAGACCCTCCTCCCTGCTCTGCCTCCAACCTTGACCAGGTGGGGGTGCTCCTGGACTCCTCTCTGTCCCTACCTCCAGAATCTCTGAACTTGGGGGAAATCCAAGGGGTTTCTGTGGCCCCAGCACAGCTGGAGTGCTGAGGGCAGATTGCGGGGGATCCAGAAGAAAGATATGGGGCCAAAGCCCACTCACATCCAGGTCCCTGCTGCCTCAGGGGTGGGTGTCCATGGACCCCCTCCTGTGCCTCAGGCCCTGTGACCAACACACTCCAGGCAGATGACCAATGCCAGCCTTGTTGATGAGAGAAGTCCGGTGAAGGGGTGCAGCTACTGATGTGGGACAGCAGGTTGATGTTGATGACCAGGTTCTTGTGCTCAAGTTTGGAAGGAATTTGCAAACAGACACACAAAGTAGCACAGCAAGCCAGTAGCTTATTAAGCAAAGAATAGAACGCTCACAAGAGGGGAGAGCAGGCAGAAACAGCCTATAGAAACTGCGGCTTCTGCCCCTAACTATTGTTGAGCTATAACTTAGCACCCCGTGGGCTTATCCCAGCCCCAAAGGGTCTGGTCCACCCTGGCTCAGCCTCCCTCTCCTTCTCATGCCCCAGTCTCCTAGCTCAGCACCCTTTCCTAGGGCTAGGAGGTGAATGAGGTGTCCCAGGGTCCACCCATCCGTCACGCAAGAATTAGGGCTATCCATGAGTGCTGAGAAAGCAATGGCCAGCCTGAGCAAGGGTTTGGTCCACTGTGACTCCACCTGCATTTAGCTGATGGGAGCCCACTGTTCTCCAAGCGAAAGCTGTGGAAACTCCAGGGTGCAGGCCCGGAAGGGGTGTCTAGGGAGAGGAAGGTGTCGGGCTGAATGGGAGGCAGTTCTGGGCCTGGGATGGGGTCAGACTGTGTGACCTTGGGGGGGGTGACCGGAAACTAAGTTGGGGGACCTGGAGTGTGAGGGTCATCCATGTCGCTGCTGGTGTCACCCTGAATATGGGACATAGGTCTTCAGGTGTGGTCTCTGGGCTGGGTCTGTGTGCCAACAATGTGATAGTGACTGTAGGGTTATGTCGTGGGAACAGGACAGTGTGATGAGCTGCAGGAACCTCGGAGCAACAGGTGGGGAGGGGCTGGAGTTCAGTTTCCCTGTCAGTTCTGTCCTCTGACAACCCACAAGAACACCAGTTGCTGTGGCCAGAGGCAAGGTGGGGGCGGGAGAGAGAGCGTGAATTTCATTGCTAGAAACGGGGCTATTCATGGAAAAGCAGAGTCCTGGTGTGAACTCAATCAGGCCTCAGGGCGGTGGCCCAGAACCCTCCTGCTGCTCCTCCTGTGCCTACAGGTGAGGAGGTAGGGGCGTCACCTCTGGCCGAGGAGGACATCCTGAGTGGAACAGCCCCCTATACAGAAGGGGCTGGAGTCTCCCACCACCGACCTGGTGGGGGTTGTGAGGCCCGGACGAGGCTCTTAGTCTGTTCCCAGGGTTGGGGGCTTGCAAGCAGAGGGCGATTCCTCCCAGAGGAGTGACTCTGGACTTGACTCATGCTAGGATTGGCCTCCATGGACATCTGTGGTCCCAGGTGCCTATTCTGGGGCCCGCCACCAGGGGGCGACCACACGCAAGGACCCTGGGATGGCCGCTGTTGGCCTCGCTTCAGGCACTGGGCTGCCTGGGGGCAGAGTGAACCCTTCCTCCGGTGCTCCAGGTGACAGGGTGCAATGGGGTGGGTGGGGCCTGGGACTGTGGGCAAGGGGCAGAGACAAGCTGGGGCCGGGATGGCAAAGGGCTGGTCCTTGGACGGTCCACACAACGTGTTCTGCCTCACTCACCCCGTCTTGTGGGCTCCTCGGAGGGGAAAGACCATCCCCGGCCGTGTGCGGTCCCGGAAAGACTTTGCTATTCCCAGAATAGCCACTGTTTCTTGAAGCAAAATCCATGGACTCTCTCCCGCCCCTCCCTTGCCTGGCCTCAGCAGCTGGCATCCATGGGGGTCATTGGAGGACAGACCTGACAGGGAAGCCTAACCCCAGCCCCTTTCCCACCTGTTGCTCTGAGGTCCCCACACCTAATCATGCTGTCCTGCCCCCCGTGATGAACCCTACAGTCACTGTCACATTGGTGAGGATGCAAATCCAGCCCAGAGTCCCTTCTGAAGATGCATGTCCCATGTCCTTGGTGACATCAGTGGCTATACAGATGACCCTCCCATTCAAGCTTGCTTACCTAGTATCTGGTCACCCCACTCCAGGTCACATAGTCCGACCCCATCCTGAGCCCAGAACAGCCTCCCATTCAGCTTGACACCCACCTCTCCCTAGAAACCCATGCCTGGAGTTTTCACAGCTTGCCCTTGAACAGTGGGCTACCATCAGCTAAATACCGGTGAAATGATGGTGGACTAAACCCTCACTCAGGCTGGTTGTTGCTTTCTCAGCACTCCTGGGTGGCCCTAATTCTTGGGTGATGGATAGGCAGAACCTGGAATACCTTATTCACCTCGTAGCCCTGGGAAAGAGTGCTGAACTGGGAGGCTGGGGCGTGAGGAAGAGATGGGAGGCTGAGCCAGGGTGGATCAGACCTTTTGGGACTGGGAGAAGCTCACGGGTGCCCAGGACTTCTGGGCCCAGTGCCCCACAGCCACCCTCAGGGTCAGCAGAGCTCAGGAGAACCTGGCCAGCAGAATGCCTGGCCCCAGCCAGTCTTGAAGGCAGACTCCCATCACTGCCAGCGACCCCTGCCACCCGCACAGCCCCTTGACCTCGAGCCCCTTCCTAGGTCTTGTAGTTCCTGCCTCCTCCTGGAGCCGGACACACTTCCCTGCAAGGATCTGGTCAGACCCCCTGCATGCCCACCCTGCCTTTCTGGGGTGAGAATAGTCGGGGTGCTGTGGGCCTGCAGGTTGGCAGTTGGTAAGAGTGTTCATTTGTAGGGTACACCTACCTGGCACCCCTCATCCTCAATGGATACCTCGGAAGTGCAGGATGGCTGTTCCCCCACTATCCCATCCCTAAAGATCCCTCCCCTGGCCAACTCTCACCTGGGATCACAGAGGGTGTGGAAAAACCAACCTGACTCAGCACACTCTGATGCAGTGTTCATGTCCTGCATATTTGTGTAGAGGTGTGTGTGTGTATGTGTGTGTCTGTATGTGTATGTGTATCTCATCTGAAAGGGTCAAGGTCAAGGTCACAAGGGTCTGAGTGTCATTTTTATGTCCACACATCAGCCATGATGACTTTGAGATTCTGAGGGCCACATTGGTAATATCCCTCCCCATGTATGCTCAGGGTGGTGGGTGGGGACCTGGGTTTTCAGCTTTTGATGCTGAGGACATTCTGGCCCACCTGGGACACAGGAGACAGAAGGATAAGGCCTGTTGACCCCAACTCTGCCTCTCTGCACAGCACAAGCATGTTGACTCTTGCATTGATCATCTCAAATATGTGCACTCAAGACAAGGACAGGTAGGTCAATGTGTCATCAGGCACCAGGTCAGATACCCCTCCCCCAGGCCTCCACAATATGGGGGGCTCACAATGAGAGTGGTGAGGGGCTATCTTGGGTTTTGCTTGTCCCTCTTCCACTGGACAAATCCTTGCAACTCACTGAATTCCCAGTTCACACCTGTGTGTCAGGTGAGTGCATGGCCGGGGAGGGGACCCAGAGAAGGGGAGTGTCCAAGCCCCACAGCAGGGATGCCAGATGAGGTCCCCAGACTCCTGACTGGAACCAGTTGAAGTGTGTGTGGGAGCTGAGAATTGGCTGGGCTGGGAAATCTGTTGGGTCCCTTCTACCTCAGTGGGCCAACAAAGTGTCTAAGGTGAGAATAGCTGGGGCACTGTGGGTTTGCAGGTTGCTGTTGGGAAGAGTGATCGATTAGAGGGTACACCTACCAGGTACCTCTCAATCTCAATCAGTACCTCAGAGATGCAGGACAGCTGTTCCTCACTACCCTATTCCTGTGGGGGGCCAGCCCCTGCAGAGAGATTTAGGGGGTCCCTGGGAGGTGTGGCAGCGTTGGCCATTATTCTGGAGAAATAAAGAGAAAGAAAGAGAAGGGAGGAGAAAGAAAGAGATTGGACTCTGTCTAGTGCAGAAGCCGATTTAATGGGGCAAACCGTAAGCCTTTTACCTTAAAGTTTCATAGGTAAGCTCACAAGATTTCCACGTGAACACAAAGCCAGGTGGATGAGGGGCGTGCCCCCAGCCACCAGGTGTTTTCTCAGGCATGAGGAAGGACAATCCCAATATTATTTCACTGTTCCTTATGCTTGGTTAATGTTCCTCACAAACAATACAACAATTCTAACATCATAATATTCTAATAATCAATAACTTCTAAAACTTATACATTCCCAACACCGAATGACTAACTTAAATCCTAATACCTTTTTATTCTGTGCTAATTTTACCTGTACTATAAAAAACTGTTAATTATAGTTTAAACCAGTTCCTAAAGAATGTGGCCCAGTTCAAAGATTACGCTGGGCCGTTTCCAGGAACAATTGATTATAATCTCTTAACAAAATGGCTATTCTAAAATCCTATGTATTTATCTTAATTTCTATAAAAGTTTCTAATTCCTAATCCTAATATATAAAGCTCATCATTAGCAATAAAGCTTCTAAAATAAAACCCAAATACAAACTGTAATTGTACTAAAGCCAAAACCACAATTAGTAGAAAATGGGAACAATGAAATTTTTAAAGTTAGCTGTATTCTTATAAAACCTTAAAATATCATGTTTGATCATGCTTGAACTAACATAATTTCCTGACGTAGCATGACCTATTCTACAATACTTTCTATGAATAAAGTAAATTCAGTTTCTATAATAAGTAGAAAAAACCTACACTAATTGTAGCTAAAGAACCGGTTTAAAAGAATACAGCCCAGCCCAAAGTGGACGCTGGGCCCTTAGGAATGTGGCCCAGTCCAAAGTTCGTGCTGGGCCATTTCTGGTAACTCTAGATAATCATCTATACCATCTAAAGCTGGAAACAGCTCTCTAAATGTATATACTAATTCTACAAATATACTTTTAAATCTCATAAAGAAGCTTGTATCATATATAAGGCTCCTGAATGTGACCTGAGTTTGAACCATAATTGATAGAAAGGCCAAAACCACAGTCTGCGAGAAACGGGAACAATGGGATTTCTAGAGTTAGCCATGCCTGTCATACTCTCGAAGTTTCAAGCTTAGATCATCAAAGTCCCTGCTAGTGAAGGCCATAATGGTAATGCCCTTCCCCGTGAATACTAAGGGTGGGGGATGATAGGGGGCCTGGGTTCTCAGCCTGTGACAATGAGGACATTTCAGGCCACCTGGGACTCAAGAAAGAGAAGGATCAGGACTTGTGACCCCAACTCTCTCTCTCCATAGCACTGGGACATATATAATGCAATTCACATGGTCCTGGATCAACACTCAAGACCTGGACAGGAGGGTCGATGCGTCATTGGGTTCCAAGTCAGATACCCTTCCCCCAGGCTCTCCAAAATTGGGGGGGTTCACAGTGACAGTGATGAGGGGACTACCTCAGGTTTGCTTGTCTCCCCTACTGGACAAGTCCTTGCAATGCATTGAGTTCTCAGTTCACGCACGTATGGCAGCTGAGTGCACAGCTGGGGAGGGGATCTGGAGGCCCAGGGAGATCAAGGGAGTGTCCAAGTCCCACAGCGGTGATGACAGACGTGGTCTCCAGGCTCCTGGCTGATCCCAGTTCTGGATGTGTATGGAAGCTGAGATCTGGCTAGACTTGAGTACAGGCTGGAACGAGGGAGGCTGTTGTTCCCAACAGGTGGAGTCAAACCTGGCGGTGGCCAGCTGCTGCTAAGATAAAGATAGGGGTAGAGAGGGCTTAACCTGTCCTGTTCTGTCCTGGGGTTCCAGGGCCCTGATCTGAGGGCTGAGCAGGAAGCAGGAGGAGGAATGGGGTCAGGGTCTGGTAGAGAGGACACATCTGACGGGGAGGTTCCCTGACCTGCTGTCCCAGGTCTGAGTCCCATGTCTGGGGAGGGGGCTGCTGGAGTGTGTGTGGGGATGAGGCCTGGGTACCTCCAGGACCAGGGGCATTTTGGTGGGTCAGTGTGCCATCCTCTGACCATGGACCACTGGAATGACCTCGATGTTTAGGGCAACCATCCCAGGGTGCCAGGTGGAGTCCAGCAGGGGGAAAGGCTGACAATGGCCCTGACATTGGCTTTGGTGGCCCCGAGAATCCTGAGGGGCTCCTCTTCCCTCCAAACCTGTCCCTTTGTAAACAAAAAAAAAAATTCTAAGCCCCAAAACAGACTGAATGACCCCCTTCCCCAAGTCAAGGGAAACCTGGAAAACTATATTCTAGGTTTTATCAGAAAAGGGAAATATACATTTTTGACATGTTTTGAAATAGCCCTACCAAACTGTCTGTTTCAGGGAAATATTTGCATCTGTAGAGAATTTCCATGAACACCATCAGGCCCTTCCAGGCCTACCGGGTTCCAGGAAGGATGATCTGAGAGTCTAACACTCCCTTTTTTTTCAAGTCGAGGGTCTTACTCTGTCACTCATACTGGGGTGTAGTAGCAGGATCACAGCTTTCTACAGCCACAGCCACAGCCACAGCCTCAACCTCTTGGGCTCAGGAGATCCTCCTGCTTCAGCCTCCCAAGTAACTGGACTACAGGCATGTGCCACAATGTTCGCCTAACTTTTTGTAGAGACGAGGTCTCCCTATGTGGCCTGTGCCAAGGCTGCTCTGGTACTCCTGGTCTCAAGCAACCCTCCTACCTGGGCCTCCCAAAGGACTGAGATTACAGCCTAACCCACAGTACCAACTACCAACTTCTTCACACCACTCCTACCTAGTCTGACCCCTTTCAAGTCTTCTCAATAAGGGACATTTATCATCTAGTCTCTGAGGCCTGCCACCTATGAGTTCTATGTAATAAGGACCATGGTCACCACAACGCCCTCATATCTTTTTTTTTTTGAGTTGGAGTCTCACTCTGTCACCCAGACTGGAGTGCAGTGGCTGTTCCCGGCCACCGCAGCCTCGACCTGCTGGGCTCTGGCGATCCTTCCGCCTCAGCCTTCCAAGTAGCTGGAACTACAGGCGCGCACTACCACACCCGGCTAATTTTTTGATTTATTGTAGAGATGAGGTCTCACCAAGTTGCCCAGGCGGTTCTTGAACCCATGGGCTCAGGCAATCCACTCACCTCAGCCTCCCAAAGCGTGGGATTACAGGCTGAGCCACGGAGCCCGCCTTCTCCCTCATATCTTAACTCAGACTTTCCTTTCTATTGATTTCAGGTCTTTAGAAACAGCTTAACTCTCTAACCAACTGTCAACTAAAGGATCCCTAAGACCCATCTATGACTTGTAAGCCCCTGTTTTGAGATGTCCTGCCTTTACGGTCAAAACAAAACATGCCTCACATGCATTGATCTATATCCTTGTCCACAAACTTCTGTCTCCCTAAAATGTATGAAAACAGACTGCAACCAAACCACCTTGGTGTGTGTTCTCAGGACCTTGTGGGGCTGTGCTTCAGGCCATGGTTTAGGGTGACCTACACTCAGTGACAGTGTGAGTGCACCCTGGATATGGCCCCAAGCAGGAGGTTGGAGCCTAGGGAGGGATTCTGGGGGTGACCACCACGGGATGTGTCATTCCCCTTGGGCTCCATGCCTGGGCACACAGGCCAAGCTGAGGCCGAGGGCAGATATCCTTGATCCTGCTGACCACATCTGGTATCTTTGCCTAGGGGGTTTTCTTGAGCACCCTTCCTCCAGGCAGTCATTCCCACCCTCTACTGGTTCAGACTAGATCCTGAAACTTCACTTCACCTTTAGCTCATTATAACACTAAAACTCCAAACCCTGGAGAGAATTCCCAGCCATTTGATGTCTGTTTGGTTTTACTTATTTGTGTTTTGTCAACACCAGACTCTTTGGCTTTGGGGGTGTGGGGCAGAGATTGCTTTGCATTGTGAGAAAAATTTGACCTTGGCATATATAAAAAGAAGCACGCTTAGTGCTCAAGAGCAGTGGCTCATGATAATCCCAGCACTTTGGGAGCCTGACAACTGGACAATCGCTTGAGCCTAGGAGTTCAAGACCAACCTGGTAACATAGGGAGATCTTGGGTCTACAAAAACTAAAAAAATTAGCTAGGCATGGCTGCACAAGCCTGTATTCCCAGCTACTCAGGAGGCTGAGGTGGAGGGATTGCCTGAGCCCAGGAGGTCGAGGCTATGATGCGTGGTGATTGTGTCACTGCATTCCAATCTGGGCACCAAGTTGAGACCCCCCCACTAAAAAAAAAACCTGCCTCTTAGTTCACATAATGTTGGTAATCTTTAGTAAATAAAGACAATTTTGGAATTATTAATAAAGAGAAACTTGCTCAGAAGTTAATTTAGACATTTTGTCTGAGCTTGTTAGTCTATTGGTCAGACTAATAAGCTTTACTTTGCTAAGTGTTCTAAGGTCACAAGTTGTTTCTGTGATATTTTGATAATTTTTTGACTTGTGTGTCTCAGCCATTAGATTTCAGGCTCTACAGAACCTAAGGACATAGGAGGTCTCCCTGGCCCAGCTCCACCTCCAGGCTCTACTGGGAAGTCCAAGCATTGTCTGTAGCTCTGTCCTCTGTCCTGGGTTCTGCAATTGGCACATGATTAAAATTGCTTGCCTCCTGGTGATACAGAGACCCATTAACATCCATCCATATTGCCCCAGCCCCTAGAGAAGGACATGGCAAGGGTTCAAGAGCTCCTGCACATTCCTGACTAAGTCCAATCAACTGAAAGATGCAAATCTCTGTTTACTCCCTTTTTCTGAATGGTCATAAGTTTGAATAATATGGTATCAATGTAATCGTAAGCCTTGTGATTTGTATAACTTTTGTATCAGTGTAATCATAAGTTTTGTGTAATGTATGATGTCTTAGGCCTTGTAAACTCCCTTTCCTCTGTGAGATACTTCTGATACCTGGCACCAGGAAGTCTGGACCCAAAAATGTCACTATTGATAAATGTGGCTGAAACTCAAGTTCTATACAATGCTCTGTGGGTCATATGGTTAATGTATAGGTACTAACAACTCTGGACTTATAAAACTGAACTGTAAAAACTTGGAGGGTGGGCAAAACCATTTTAGAAAGACCTTGAGTTCGGCTCTGCTCCCTGAATTTGAACTCAGAAATAAACTTCTTTCTACCAGTTTCCTGCCGCTTTGATTTATCGGTATCAAGGGAGAGCAGCTGAGCCTTACTCAGACCATAACACTAGGTTCTCACTGAAAATGGTAGTTACTAAGAGTTGATACCGCCATGAATGTATGTGATTAAAACTACAGGATATGAGAAAAATAATTTCTTGTTTGTGTGTGTGTGTGTGTGTGTGTGTGTGTGTGTGTGTGTGTGTGTAGTCTCACTCTGTTGCCCAGGCTGGAATGCAGTGGCACACTCACAGCCACCCCAGTGTCGACCTGCTGGGCTCCGGCGACCCTTCTGCCTTAGCCTTCCAAGTAGCCAGAACTACAGGCACGAGCTACCATGCCTGGCTAATTTTTTTATTTACTGTAGAGACAAGTTCTCGCCAAGTTGCCTGGGCTGGTCTCGAACCCGCAGGTTCAGGCAATCCACTCGCCTCGGCCTCCCAAAGTACTGGGATTATAGGCTGAGCCACAAAGCCTGGCCAAGAAAAATAATTTCACATGTAATGTGTATAAGGAAAGCAGGACATATTTTGGGTAAACAGTTGTTAGGAATACAGTTTTGGTGAAAATAAAAGGAATTTTGCCTAGTTTAGAGGTTTTAAAGTTGTTGTAAGTTGAAAGAAAAAAAATGGATAAAATTAAATGGATACAGAAAGTTAGAAAGAAAAGTAAATTTTAAGGATAAAACTGAAGGTTTAACCAAGTTGTAGGTCTGTCACAGATTGAGCTTCTGGAAGGAATTTGGGGGTGCTCAAGTTGGCTAAAATTGAAAGGGTATTATTTGGTTTTTCTGTAAGTTTAACATGATTATCAGAAGCACACTGTGCATGACCAAAATCTGAGCTCCGCACTGGAATTCGGCATTTTCTTGGAGTATTGATCTGCTCTTTAATAGAAAATTATAAAAGTTTATTAAAACCTTTGCTTATGGTCAAACCGATTAAAGCTAGACTTCTTCATAAGATTTTGTTAAAATTAGCTTTAATATTAATATTACAGTTATGCCATGATAAAATTTGTTGTTTTTTTTTTTTGAGTTGGAGTCTCACTCCGTCACCCAGGCTGGAGTACAGTGGCACGCTCATGGCCACCACAGCTTTGACCTTCTGGGCACAGGCGATCCTTCCACCTTAGCCTTCCAAGTAGGTGGAACCACAGGCGTGCACCACCACATTTGGCTAATTTTTTGATTTATTGTCAAGACGAGGTCTTGCCAAGTTGCCCAAGCTGGTCTTGAACCCTGGGCTCCGGCAATCCTCTTGCCTTTGCTTCCCAAAATGCTGGGATTACAGGCGTGAACCACTGTACCCGGCCTGGTTCTCTATTTGAACATGATCTTTGTTTAACAATTGAGGCATAATTTTTAAAATTATTGTTTATCTTTCAAGTTAAACTGCAGGGAAAAAAAGACAGGAACAGATTCAGCGACCTCGCAGTACATCTGCACAGCATCTTATTGTTTAAGAAAACGCGTCTCCTCTAAGAAAGAGCAAAGGGTTTTGCCTTGTAACTTTATTTTTGAGTTTGAGTCTCACTCCGTCGCCCAGGCTGGAGTGCAGTGGCACGTTCCTGGTCACCGCAGCCTCGACCGGCTGGGCTCAGCCTCGACCTGCTGGGCTCAGGCAATCCTTCTGCCTCAGTCTTCCAAGTAGCCAGAACTACAGGTGCGTGCTGCTCTATCACGCCCTACTAATTTTTTGATTTATTGTAGAGACAATAAATATTGCCCAGGCTGGTCTCGTACCCGTGGACTCAGGCAATCCTCTCGCCTCAGTATCCCAAAGTGCTGGGATTATAGGCTTGAGCCACCGCGCCTGGCTGCCTCAGTGGAGCCCCATGGTGCTGACAGCGACCAAGCCTTCGTGGAACTCTGGAGCAGAAGGCGAGGGTCAGAGGGACCAGTCGGGCGAGTTGCCGAGGCACCATCCTTGCTGCTCCCTCCCACGCTGCCCGGAGGAGCCAGTCCCGAGCATCTTCCGCGATGGCTACTCGTGGCCAGGAGCTGGGACACCCAATGCCAAGACCTCCAGACCCAGCGCATGACCCACTTCAACCAGGACGCTTCCTACAGGCTTTCGGCCGAGGTCAAGAACAAGATTGCTTCCAAGTATGATCATCAGGCAGAAGAAGATCTTCACAATTGGATAGAAGAGGTGACAGGCATGAATATTGGCACCAATTTCTAGCTGGGCCTCAAGGATAGCATCATCCTCTGTGAACTCATAAACAAGCTGCAGCCAGGCTCAGTGAAGGTCAAAGAGTCCTCATTAAACTGGCCTAGTTGGAGAATATTGACAACTTTATTAAAGCTATACAGGCTTATGGTATGAAGCCACATGACATATTTGAGGCAAATGATCTTTTTGAGAATGGAAACACAACCCAAGTTCAGACTACTCTGGTGGCTCTTGCTGGTCTGGCTAAAACAAAAGGATTCCATACAACGATTCACATCAGCGTTAAGTATTCAGAAAAACAAACAAGACGTTTTGGTGAAGGAAAATTAAAAGCTGGCCAAAGTGTAACTGGTTTGCAGATGGGAACCAACAAATGTGCCAGCCAGGTAGGTATGATGACTTATGGGACTAGGAGGCACTTTTATGATCCCAAGATGCAAACTGACAGACCTTTTGACCAGACCACAGTTAGCCTGCAGGTGGGCACTAACAAAGAAGCCAGCCAGGTGGGATGTTAGCACCAGGTACCAGAAGAGACATCTACGATCAGAAGCAAACATTACAACCTGTGAACAACTCGACAATCTCTCTTCAGATGAGTACCAACAAAGTTACTTCCCAGAAAGGAATGAGTGTATATGGGCTTGGGCGGCAAGTGTATGACCCCAAACACTGTGCTGCTCTGACAGAACCTGTCATTTACAATGGAAGCCAAGGAACGGGAACAAATGGGTCAGAAACCAGTGACAGCGATTATCAGGCAGAATACCCAGATGAATATCATGGCGAGTACCAAGATGATTACTCCAGAGATTACCAATATGGTGACCAAGGCATTGATTATTAGAGTTACACAGAGGAGCTCAGTGTTTAGTCTGTTGTTTTTATTCAGTGAGAACCAAGTTAGCCTTGAGTAATTTTTAACTTGTCTTTCTAAAACACTATTATGCTTATTGTACCTTTTTAAAAAAGCCTTACATACATTCCTTTTTCCTTTTTCTCCCTCTTCCCTAAATGGTTGCCTTTTTTTTTTTTTTATTTGAGTTGAAGTCTCACTCTGTTGCCCAGACTGGAGTGCAGTGGCACGGCTCCTGGCCACCACAGCCTCGACCTGCTGAGCTCTGGTGATCCTTCCGCCTCAGCCTTCCAAGCAGCTGGAACTACAGGCGCACGCTACCATGCCCAGCTAATTTTTTGATTTATTGTAGAGATGAGGTCTCGCCAAGTTTCCCAGGCTGGTCTTGAACCCGCGGGCTCAGGCAATCCACTCACTTCGGCCTCCCAAAGCACGGGATTACAGGCTGAGCCACAGAGCCGGGCCAATAGTTGCCTTTTAATGCTGTAAAGTTAAATCCTACAGCATAACCAATGACTTGCATAGGAAGTAAAGAGGAATACTGTGAAAGGGGAGTGCTCTGTACAGCCAGCTCTTTGATTAAAGGTCTATGCATTTTTACAGCTTATACTTAAACTGGTATTCTCAAACAATAGGAAACTTTTTTTTTTACTGGTTCTACATAGAAGACTAAACTCATGCTTATTGCTAAATGTGGTCTTTGCCAACTAAATCTAAGATGCAGCATTTTAGAAACTTACATATCATTGTTCTGCAGTATTGTTAGCTGATTTTTAAATAAAGTCCTGACCAATGTGAAAAAAAAAAATCTTTCAGTCGTCATTTTGGGTTAAATGAATGGCTTGTGGTTAAATGACAATGACCTGGGATCCTATTCTGTGATATCAAGCATTTTAAACTTTTCCATATTTGACAGATTTTCCAAAATCAAAAATTTCAAGTTCTCAAATTCACTCTTTGTGACTCACTGACTGTTTTAGATATTAGGTTTCCCTGAAGTCCAAAAGAGACAATTTCGCTTATTTGATATGTTGAAATCACACAGGAGGCACCACAGCCTTGACCTGCTGGGCTCAGGTGATCCTTCCACCTCAACCTTTCAGGCATGTGCTACCATGTCTGGCTAATTTTTTCGATTTATTGTAGAGATGAGGTCTTACCAAGTGGCCCAGGCTGGGGTCGAACCTGTGGGCTCAGGCAAATCTCTCACCTCAGTCTCCCAAAGTGCTAGGACTATAGGAGTGAGCCACCGCGTCCGGTCGACATTGTCAAATGTGAAAGGTGTTTAATTTTTTTTTAGGTTGTATATACATATATATAAATGTGCTATTAGTATGTGTTCCAAAATTATGTGAGATTTCTATAATTTTGAAATGTCTTAGTATAGGTTGTCAGTAACAATCATGATTATTATGTGAAATTTGTGCGTGCCAAAGAAATAACCACATTTCTTTATCAGTTGTGTCTTTGACCAAATTTTCTTGTCAATTGTCTCTTTGACCATGGCTGTCCTAAGACGATTGTCTTCCACAGTTATTGTTTTGCTTTGAATCTTTTCAAAAAGCAGTTTATAATTAGCTATAAGACTCTGACAGGTGCTCTTGCATGCAGTATGTGCCATCAGACTAGGAAACAATTCCAGAATTCTTTTTTTTTTTAAGTTGGAGTCTCACTCTGTCACCCAGACTGGAGTGCAGTGGTACACTCACAGCCACCACAGCCTCCACCTGCTGTGCTCATGTGCTCCTTCCTCTGCAGTCTTTCAAGTAACTGGAACCACAGGCACGCGCTACCATGCCTGGCTAATTTTCTAATTTGTTGTAAGATGAGGTCTCAGGCTGGTGTTGAACCTGTGGGCTCGGGCAATCCTCTCATCTTGGCCTCTCAAAGTGATGGATTATAGGCATGAGCCACTGTGCCCGGCCAATTCCAGGACTCTTAGTGGAGAGGTTACGTGTCCATGAGGGTAGCTGATCCAATATCAGAACGGCAAGTTAATAGGCAGAACAGAAGCTAATTACATGGACAGGACTAATGAAGGCTGAAATAATTTTTACGACCTTTTGTTTAGAACATTGCTTTCTGGTTTTTTCCCTCACAGAGTCAAGAAAACCTTTAATCTTTTGAGCTACTAACAGCTTTTAACAACCGAGTAAAAGGTACTCCCGTGGGCAAAATTTGAAGCATATATTTTCCTCTCTGCCTGATTTCTCCAGATTCTGTGAGTATTGTTAATTTATGGCGATATAATTATCCGCATAAGCGGAGTAAGAATCTGTTTTCTCTGTAAGAGGAAGCTGGTGCAGACCAGAGCCGATGACCCCCAGTTCCACTTCGGTCCTCACCGCATCATTACAGCACTGAAGACTCCTCCCTCCTCCCCTAAGAGAAGGGAAGAGGCCGCCAGTTTGTGGCCTGCGACGACGAGACAGCAGCTCCCGCCCCGCGCCTGCGCGCCTGGCACGCCCCTGCACTCCACCGCGGCATCGCCCGACGGGGCGGGCCCTCCAGCATCAGGAAAGGAGCAGAAAGGCATCAGGAAAGGAGCAGAACTCCCTCCGGGGAGGATGAAGGACATCTTCATTGTGAGATCCAAGAAGACCGCGGGGCCGAAGGGGCCGGGGATGTCCGGCTGGCGCTCAGGAAAGCGCACGGGATCCCGAGGGCGAAGGTTTGGGTTGGGGCACATTCTGAGTCGTTTCCTGTTTTCCTCCTTTACTCTGCCCTATGGGAACTCTGGCTAAAAACCTGCCAGTCACTGCTTCCTCCCCTGTGCCTTGACTCCCAGCTGTGGCGGACAACCTAGTTTTTCCACCCCTCCCCATAGCTCCTCTTAAGTCTCCATCAGCTGCTGGTCCCCACCAGTACCCTTGGGATCCCAGGTGGCTCACTCTGTTTCTTCGAAGTCTGAATTGCCCTCTGTGGGGTGAGGCACTGCCCATCTTTGACCCTCTGGCAGAGGAATGTCTCTTGTATGCAACGTGGATGCGCAGACTGGCGACTTTAGTTAACTGCTGTCTCTAGGGAATATGGTACAATAAAGTGTGGATCCCACTTTGCTCATGGCAGCAAATTCACCTTTTTCTGAGGTGATTGTGGATCTTATAAAATCTGATAATGAGATTTGAAAGTTTTGCTTAGAGTTTGATGGTTAAATATCGGTTTAATGAAAAGTGAATATCTGGCAGGGTGCGGTGGCTCAAGTCTTAATTCCTACACTTTGAGAGACCAAGGAGGGAGGATTGCTTGAAGCTAGGGGTTTGAGGCCAGCCTGGGCAAGAGAGCAAGACCTTATCTTTACAAAAGAAATACAAAATTAGCCCTGTGTGGTGGTATGGGTCTGGAGTCCCAGCTACTCAGGCGGCAGAAGGATTGCCTGAGCCTCTGCACTCCAGCCTGGGTGTCAGCGTGAGATCTCGACTTAAGAATTTTAAATAAGCAAATATCTATCTATCTATGTATGACTTTTATGCTTATTTCCTCTTTGAATTGTGTTTTGGGCCGAGTGTGTGGAGCTCACTTTGGATTCCCAGACTCCTCCTTTCAGGCCTAGTTCTGGGTACCCAGGACCAGCAGCTGAAGGGTGAAGGGTTGGGGGAGTGGATGCCGTGCCTTTGTGGCCGCTGAATAGGAAGACCTGTCTGATCTGGGACCAGCGAGTAGGCGGCCCGCCCTGGACCCTGGGTACCCACGGGACCTGAGTCTCTGGTAAGGCACTCCCCTCCTGGACTTCCACCCCAGATGATGTTACCATCACCAACACAATCCAAAGAGAAAAGCTTAAAAACTTTCTTCTTGTGTGTTTTTCTTTTAAATATACATATGCCATGAACATATGCTTTTAAATAAACTAACATTTAACCACAGACTAAACAAAAATCCTTTCATGATCAGATTCTAATCAGGAAACAGTTGGCATTTTTCTGGGTTTTTAACTTTTTTTTTGCCAGCAGTGTCCTCCCAAGGCCCTTAACCAAGGTGATGACTTAGCCATGGACTTAACTCCAAAGAGATGGCAAGAGGTTTTTACAAGATACAAAATTACCCGAGATAAAGGAAATTTGCTGCCATCAACAAAGAGGGACCCACATTTCTATATCACCACATTTCCTAGGGTACACCCCTATCCTCATGGCAGCAGCTGCTGGCCACTGTCAAACACCCCTCAAATGAGAAGCTGGCCTGTATAAGTCAGCCCGAGGCAGGAAGTGGGGAAGAGGGTGAAGCCACTTCCAGGGCCCCTGAACTTGGTCTCAGAAATGGTGACCTGTCATTGTGAACCCCCCAATTGTGGAGAGCCTGGGGGGGTGTCTGACCTGGTGCCCCATGACTCATCAATCCACCTGTTCAGGACTTGAGTCTGAATAAACCAGGTTATTAAGGAACTGGTCAAATTCCTGCTGCTGTGAAAGAAGTGGAGTTGGGGTCAAAGGGCCTGAAAATATTCCCTCCTGGATTCCAGGAGGGCTGGAATGTCCTCAGTATCACAAGCTGAGAACCCAGGCCTCCCACCCACCACCCTGAGCATATGGGGGAAGGGCATTACCATTGTGGCCTTCAGAGTCTCAAGGTCATCATGTTTGATCTGTGGACATAACAGTGATACTCAGGCCCTTGTGACCTTGACCCCCTGACAGGACACACACACACACACACACACACACACACACACACATACCCCCCTCCATGCCCACACAAACATGTAGGACATGAACACTGCATCAGAGCGTGATGGGTCAGCTTGCTCTTCCCCCACCTTCTATAGTACCAGGTGAGAGTTGGCTGAGGAGGGAATTTTAGGGATGGGGGATGGGCAGAGTAACCCGGCCTCTCTTGGGCACCCATTGAGATTGAGAGGTGCCTGGTGAGTCAGTCGTGCACTGGTTGCTCTCCTCGACTGCCAGCCCATAGTGCCTGGCCATTCTCACTCCAGACACCTGTATGGATCCCCACAGGTGGGAGGCACCCCACAGACTTCCCTATGAGTCCCATGTCAAGGCCCCATCTGGCAGTTGGATCATTCAGGTCACTGAATGATCAAGGCCACAGACAAGGTGTGCTGAGCCCTGGGCAAATGTTTTTGGCAGGGTATCTGTCTACACACTTTGGTGCCATTGTGCCAGTGCAATTTCACATGAAAGTGGACAAAAATTGTTCACAGCAGCAAGCACATGGAAACAACCATGCTGCCTGTCAAAAGAAGTCTGGGTAAAAAAATGTGATACATATACACAATAGAATATTACATGGTCATAAAGAAGAACAAAATCATGAACTTCTCAGCAACCTGGATGGACTTAGAGCCTAATACTGAATAATCTTTCACAGAAGCAAATAACTGAGTATTACATGTTCTCACTCATAAGCGAACCTTGAACAATTATTGTAATACTATAAGAAAAGGATCGGCAGTAGCAGAAAATTGTTGGGAGGGGGACGAGGAAGTGGAATTGGCAGTAGTGGGAATTTGCCTCGGGAAGGGGGAGCATACCTCATCAATAAGGGTAGCTGCATAATGAATATTTATATACCTAACCCTGAATTGTAAAAAAAATCAGGTAAAATAAATACTGTGCCAACTAGTGGGAATAACCCATTACCCTCTATGTCACCCTCCTGAACCTGCACCCGGCTACTGAGCTCTGGAAAACCCTTTTGTCACAGGTCCCACAGCTCCTTGGAAGACCTGGTACACCTCGCATTTGGGGTGGAGACAGTGGAAGGGCTAGGGATCTCGAGGTTGGGAGCACCCAAGAAGGGAAGAAGAGACATATCCTGCTCCTGGGTCAGTCCAACTCCTGAGAGGAACATTCTGAGAATTGCCAAGGAAGCTCTGTCCCCCACCCCAGGCTTTCCAGGGCGTGAGGGTTTTCGGGGACTGGGTTTCCTCTCATCCTGCAGACCTGCCTTCTCCAGCTCCCCCCAAACAAATAGGGTCTAATGTCTCAGATAACACCCTTATCCCATAACTATACTCCTTGTCACCAGGGTGTCCCTGACTGAGCCCTGAAACACACAGGCACATGGGAAATGTTTGGAGCACATCTACATTTAGAGCCTTTTTACAGGTATGTCCACACAAATGCACACACGCAGTGCTGTCTCCATAATTTCTCTCCCGGGCTGGAGTTCCTGCCCCATAACCAGGACCTGACATTTAACTGGAAGGGCTCACAGCAAAATGAACCCATGGGACTGCTTGTCAGTAAGTCTCAGAACTTCAGGATGATGACAGCAGAGCACTCACTCACCAATTTCATGCCATTGGAAGTGGGGCTGTGTGCAATTGCACAGGTCACCTGTGCCTAGGAAGCTCACCCTGCCAACTACCCCCAGGTTCCCCCCCCTACAGTTTGGGCGAATAGGACCCAGCCAGGAGGATTGGAGGGGTGAGCAGGGCGAGGCTGGTGCAGGTGGGAGAGGGCACACTGGGGACACAGGGTTCCAGGGCCCCAGTCCCCCATAATCTGCTACTACTCACAATGAAGCAGCCCATGGCAGTGCAGGATTCTTGGGGCAGGACCTGCTGGGGAGGAACGGGTGTAAGAAAAGTGTCTTGGAGAAACTCCTTCCACACAACCCGCTGCAACAGTGTCCTTAGCTGGCAGAGGCCATGACAGTCCAGGACTCAGCATGGGAACCGGATGAAGACACCCTTCTGGAAGGCAAAGCCCCAGAAGGATCCATGTATGTGGCAAAGCCCCGCGGAAAGTCTTGAGGAAAGTTCTGACAGTCCAGGACTCAGCATGGGAACTGGATGAAGACACCCTTCTGGAAGGCAAAGCCCCAGAAGGATCCATGTATGTGGCAAAGCCCCGCGGAAAGTCTTGAGGAAATTCTACATGAATGTCCTGTGACTCATGGTCGCCTGTTTGTTCCCATGATATTGCTATGCTTATACCTTACAGGAATAATATGCTTAAATCTCCCCTTGGGAAAGAATGCTGTGACTAAAGTTAAGGGTTACAGCATCTATAATGTCAATAACAAAGCAGTCAATGTTTCACCATTGGCCATGCCTCAGGAAATGCAAATAGCAACCCAACGGGTCACAATGAACCAACCAATTACTCTAAAACCTACTATGACAAAGTGTACTTTTAACTGTTCTACTTTATGTTAAAACTATGGTACCGAGAAATGACACAAACTGAGGTACAAACTGAAGCAAACACAGTTAAGCCATACAAACAACACCAGAGTAGCCACAAGTTTAAAGCTTTGAAACAATATTACAAACCCTTGCCAACTGTTAGAGCAGGCCCCCATATAGGCTTTAATATGAATGGTAGAATTTGGTGGGTACCTAGAGGAAAGAGTAATATGCAAAACTTAGAATGGCTTGACCCTCCACTACCTTATACAGGTGCATATGATGATGATATGGTTAGAAAAGTCTGGATAGATGAAAGACATGTTAAGTAGAAAAACTTATCTTTATAGGAAAAAATAAAATGCAGTGGGTCCCCTTGGTGCCTGCTTTCTAAAAACCCAAAGGTCAACGCTTAGTAAAAAGTGAAATGATTGATATATATAAATAAAACATAGATACTGCCTCATCACAGACAGTGACCTTTAAATTAAAACTACAGAAAGGTTATATGCCTAACATCTTTATATCTATAAAGACTGTTTACCTTTATAAAGCGTAAGTTTTACTTTCCACTTGCTGATCTTTTGACTAATATTAACCTTGCCCTTTTAATAAGTTACCACTTCCAAGAACAACTACTTCTTATATGTAGACATTATTAAATTGTATAATTATGCAAAAATCATAAGAATTGTAAAATCATTAGTACGTCATACAATCGTTTTGATATGTTTTGATTGTTAATTATTTTTTTTACTGTTAACTTTCTGCTAAGTGTGTGCCAAAAATTATGATATAAATAAATCAGCACTGCTGTGCTTCAGTGCCAGAGTGCCTGAAAAGAACTCTGGTCACGACTCTTCCTTCCCTCGCCTCATCACGCCTCCTTCTCGGGTCCCCGTGAACCCCCCCAGAGCTGGCCTCCGGCACTTAGCCTTAGGGACCTCAGATCTCCCCACCCCGCAATGACTCCACGGAGTCAGTCACCTTCTCCTCCCTGTCTTCCCAGCACAGGGGCCAGCGGGTTTGTGCTCCGGGAGGGGTGTGGCTGATTTTAGAGCTGCGCAGGTGGAGGGATGGGAGGTGGAGCCTTCCCTGGGCAGGGAACCAAGCTGATGAGTGAGAGAAAGAGAAAGCAAAAGAGACAGAGACAGACAAGAAGAGAGGGACAGAGACAAACAAGAAGAGAGGGACAGAGAGACAGTAGAGAGACAGAGACAGAGGAAACAGACAGACAGACAGAGATAGAGACCCACAGGAGAGTGGCAGAGATCTAAGGGACCTGGGAGGGTAAGGACCGATCCCTAGACTGGGAACCTTGGCTCTCTGAGCTGGGGTGGGACCCTCTGAGTCCCTCGCAAACCCCAGTTACCTGAGACGGGGAGGGACAGAGGGAAGCCTTGGAAGGCAGCCTGGGGGAACACCCACAGCTCAGGAGAGTGGGGCCAGCCAGGTGGGGGTGGGTGTGCAGAGGAATCTGACAAGGTCCTTGCAGGGAAGTGTCCTTGGGTCTAGGAGGAGACAGGACCTGCAAGAGCCAGAAGGAGGACTCAGGGTCAAGGGTCTGTGCATGCGGCAGGGGCGGCTGGCATTATTGTGCGTCTGCCTTCAAGAGAGGATGAGGTCAGGCATTCTGCTGATCAGGCTCTCCTGACCCCAACTGACCGGTGCCCCCAGCCCTACCAGGTCTCACCCACCCTGGCTCCATCTCCCGCCTCCTCCTCATGTCACAGCCTCCTAGCTCAGCAGGCCACTGCCCTGCTCTTGGCACCCTTTCCTAGGGTTGCTGGAACGAAGTATCACAACTTGGGCGATGATTAGAAATCTGTTCTCTCAGGTCTGGCGGCCAGAAGGCTGAGGTCAAAGTGCCTTGTAGGGGAGGCTCTTGAGGGCCAGGAGGGGGTTTTGTTCTGAGCCTCGCTCCTTAGTGGGTAGGTGGTTGTCTTTTTCTCCTTGGTTTTTTCCCTGTGTGTATCTGTCAAATTTCCCCCTCTTTTTTTTTTTTGAGTTGGAGTCTCACTCTGTCACCCAGGCTGGAGTGCAGTGGCATGCTCGCAGTCACTGCAGTCTCAGCCTGCTGGGCTCATGTGATCCTTCTGCCTGAACCTTGCAAATAACTGGAACTACAGGCACGCACCACCATGCCTGGTTAATTTTTTGATTTATTGTAGAGACGAGGTCTTGCCAATTTGCCCACGCTGGCCTCGAACCTTTGAGCTCAGGCAATCCTCTTGCCTCAGCCTCCCAGGCTTGAGCCACCGCACCCTGCCATATTTCCCCCTTTTTATAAGGGTACCTTGAGCACCAGGAAGACCTTCTAGGGAAGGGCACAATGCAACCCATTACACCCTCGAAGAGCCCAGATAGATAGGACCTACAGATCACACAGCCCTGGTGAGTTTCATGTGGGTTAACTAGACCCCAGCTGTCCCCTTCCTGCCACTTAGGAGTGCATTTCATTTCTGAAACCCCCTTCCACACCCAGGAAGTCCAGATCTCTCCCTGAGCCGTCTCAGAATTCTAGAGTGGGAGAGCGAAGGAGGCTGTGCCTGTACCAGCCGAAAGGCTTCACCTCAGTCAGGGCAGTGTCTCACAGGTGTAATTCCAGCACTTTGGGAGTCCTAGGCGAGATGATTGCTTGAGACCAGCAGATGGAGACCAACCAGGGCAACATAGTGAGGCCCCCATCTGTTTTTTATTTAAATTAAGTTAGAAGGCTTCATCTCTACAAGGTTGTCTTCTTGCTCGACCCATCCTCTCCCTCCATGACTGTCTCTCAAGGACCACCATCTGGAGACATTTTGTGTTTCATTCCAGACAGTACCAACTTTTTTATAGCAGTATTTTAAGATTTTTATTTATTTATTATTATTTGTTATACATGCAGGATCTCACTATATTGCCTAGGGTAGCCTTGAACTCCTGGCCTCAAGCAATCCTCCTACCTTGGCCTCCCAAAGTGCTAGGATTATAGGTGTGGGGCACCAATCCGGCTCCTGTAACTTTATCGTGCTATAATTCACAGACCATGCAATTCACTTACTGCAGTGCACAATTCCATTTACAGAACTGGGAAACCATCACCCATTTTAGAACATTTTAATCACCTCAAGGAGAACTTTTGTCTCTCTGAGATATTGACACCAATCCTCACCTCCCCGTTCCCCAAGAGCCCTGGGCAGCCATTCATCTACCTCCTGTCACTGGGGGTTTGCTTATCCAGGTATTTCATAAAAATGGACTCATACTTTATAAGGCCTTTCGTGTCTGGCTGGCTTCACCGTGCATGATGATTTTGAGGGTCATCCGTGTTGTAACGTGTCAGTCCTTCGTTTCTTCTGAAGGCTGAATAACGGTCTACTGTGTGATGGATCCATTTTGTCTCTCTGTTCATCCACTGAAGAACATTTGGGCTGTTTCTACCTTCTGGTTACTAAGAATAATGCGGCTATGAACTTTCATGTATGAGTTTTTCTGTGGACAGATGTTTTCATTTCTTGTGGATTCATATGTAGGAATGGAATTGCTGGATCATATGGTAAATGTGTTTTTAACCTTTTGAGGAAAAGTCAGGCTATTTTCCATGGTGTGTCTGCACCATTTTCCATTCCCAGCAGCAGTGTGTGAGGGTTCTAGTTTCTCCACACCCTCATCAACACTTGTTATTATCTGTCTTTAATTGCAGTCATTGTAGTGTACTGAAATGATACCACATTAAATTTTTGATTTACATTTATCTGTGACTAACGAGGTCACAGGATCTTTTCTTGTGCTAATGAACACTTGCATATCCTGTGGGAATGTATATTCAGAACCCTTGCCCATTTTTAATTTGACGTCTTGTCCTCCTATTTTAAGGTGCAAGGATTCTTTTTGTATTCTGAATACAAATTTCTTATCAACTATGCAAATATTTTTTTCCCATTCTGTGGGCTGCCTTTCCACTTTCTTGATGGTGTCCTTTGAAGCACAACAGTTGTACATTTTGATTATGACTCCATACCATACTTTTAAATATACCATTTAAAAAATAAAATTACTTTGATGTATTTTTAGGTAGCAGACATAAATCTGTAAAGCCTGGAGACAATTACACATAGCTAGAAAGTAGCCTCAACTTCACAAGAGACATACCTCCTCTGAGCTCCCCTCAACCAACTTTTGAGGTCCTCTCTGCTTCCTCTACCCTCTCTTCCTACACCCCCCTCCACCAACCCTGGATTCCAACTTCTCCTGCAGGCAGACAATGGAAATCTGTCCAATTTCTGCTTCTAAACTTCCCCCAGGTCCACCTCCCTGTGGTCAGAGGAATTGAAGGGCTTTCCCTCTAACCATGTTTACTATCCTCCTGGGTGAGGCTGATAAGCTTCTAAAATACAAGTTTCCCCTTCTCTTTCTTGGAAAGGCCTCAGTGGCTGGTGGCTCAGAATTCTTAGGTCCTTGTCTGGTCACAGGCCTGGCCTCATGCTGGCCTGGTTGTCACCAGCAACTGGGGGCAACCTCCCCTGATGGCTGGGACTGCTGCCGCGGCCTCAGCTCCAGGAAGCACTATGGGGTCACTGAGGTAGGATGGAAACCTATGCAGTGGTCCAAAAATGACTCCTCCACGGAAGGGGTGGATACTTACACAGAGTGGCCCTGTAGAGAACATATGAGGAGACTGGCCCTGGGGAAGGAGAACATTGCAGAGCCACAGAAATGCCAGGTACAGTCAGCTGCTAGCCCTGTTTCCTCACCCATGTACATTTTGATTATGACTCCATACCATACTTTTAAATATACCATTTAAAAAATAAAATTACTTTGATGTATTTTTAGGTAGCAGACATAAATCTGTAAAGCCTGGAGACAATTACACATAGCTAGAAAGTAGCCTCAACTTCACAAGAGACATACCTCCTCTGAGCTCCCCTCAACCAACTTTTGAGGTCCTCTCTGCTTCCTCTACCCTCCCATCACCTGTTTTCACAAGGCAGCGTGAGTTCTGGAGAAAGTCCACAGACCTTGCTCTGAGAAACGCTGGCTATTCTGGGAAAGACAGGGTTCAGGGTAGACTTTCCTCTTCTAGTGATTTCCTCAAGAAGAGATGAGGCCTGTGTCCAGTCCAAAGACCAGCCCTTTTCTACCGCACTCTGGCTCATCTCTACCCCTTGTCCACCATCCACAGCCCCACCCACCCCTCACAGGTGACCCCCTGTTTCTTCAAGGTCATCCACTACTGGCGCTTTCCCAAGGACAGCAGCAGGACCCACCAGACTCCCCAAGACCATGGGGCCCAAGTGGCTGGACTGTTCCACCCCCACCTCTGGCCTGGTGTCTTCAAGCCCCCTAGAGTGACCCCTAAGTCTGGAGCCTGCGATTGTCAGTGCGAGTTCAACCAGGCCTCAGAGTGGTGACCAGTGACCCTCCTGCTGCTCCTTCTGCCCCTGCTGACTGGTGGCATCACCTCTCACTGAGGGGGGACATCCCAAGTGGAATAGCCCCCTACATGGAAAGGGGCTGGAGTCTCTCACCACTGGACCTGCTGGGGGCTTGTGAGGTGCAGCCAAGGCCCCTAGTCTTTTCCCGGGGGTGGGGGCTCATAAGCAGGCAGAGAGGGTGATCCCTGCAGAGGGGCAGCTCTGGCCGGAACTCATACTGGGATCAGCCTTCGTGGACACCTGTGGTCCCAGTTGTCACCTCTGGGGCCCACTGCCAGGGGTGATCACGTGCAGGGACTGTAGGTTGGTTGCTGTCCACCTCACTTCAGGCACAGGGGCTGTCAGGGGGTGGGCAATGTGGACCCTCCTTCTGGAGCTCTGGGAGACAAATTGTGATGGGTGGGGCCCAGGACTGTGGGCAAGGAGCAAAGACAAACTGGGAGTGGGACGGCAAACATCTGGTCCTTGGACTGTCCATACAATGTGATCTCTCTCACCCCTTCCTGGGGACTCCTGGGAAAGTCCATCCCCGGCCATGTGTGGTCCCTGCAGGATTTTGCTATTCCTGGAATAGCAATCGTTTCTTGAGGTGAAGTCTGCTGACTCTCTCCAGTCCCAGACTTGCCCGGCCACAGCAGATGGCATCCCCATGGGATGTCTCTGGTGTCTATGTGGCATGGACTGAACCCCAGCCACTCCCCTGCCTGTTGTTCTGAGGTCCCCACAGCTTATTATTCTGTCCTGTCTCCACGATGTCCCCCAACAGTCACTGTTATATTGGTGAGATGTGAACCCAGCCGAGACCACCCTGGAGGACTTATGTCTCACATCTAGGGTGACATCAGTGGCCATAAGGATGACCCTTGAACACCATCGCCACTAACCTAGCTTCCAGTCACACCACCCCAGGCCATACAGTCCAACCCCATCCTGGGCCCAGAACTGCCTCAACCTGACACCCTTCCCTCCCTCAAAACCCCCTCTGGGACTTCACCCTGGAGTTTCCACAGCCTCCACTCGGGAAACAGCAGGTTCCCATCAGCTAAACACTGGTGGAAAAAGGGTGGACTGAACTCTTGCAGGCTGGTCATTTCCTCCTCAGCACTCCTGGGTGGCCCTTATTCTTGGTGATACACGGTTAGACTGTGGTACACTTCATTTGCCTCGTAGCCCTAGGAAAGAGTGCTGAGCTGGGAGGCTGGGGCATGAAGAGGAAGTGGGAGGCTGAGCCAGGGTAGTCAGACCCTTTGGGACTGGGAGAAGCCCATGGGGTGCCCAGGGTTGCTGGGCCCAGTGTCCCACTGCTGCCCTTGGAGTCGGCAGGGGTCAGGAAAGCCTGGTCAACAGAATGCCTGGCCCCATGCTGTCACAAAGGCAGACCAACATCAATGCCAGCTACCCTTGCCAGCTGCACAGGCCCCTGACCTTGACAGCACCCTCTTGGGTCTTGTAGGTCTTGCCTCCTCCTGGAGCTGGGCACACCTCTCTGCAAGAACCTGGTCAGATTCCTCTGAACACCCACCTCTACCTGGCTGACTCCCCTCTCCTGAGCATGGGAGTTCCCCCAAGCAGCCCTCCAAGTCTGGGCTGCCCTCTGCCTCTCCCCCCTCAGGCTGCAGGGGTTGGGGAAGCAGCCCCTTCCTGGGCTCAGAAAGTTTCATCCCAGCTCAGAGAGCAAAGGGGCCCAGACCAGGGATGAATCCTCACCTCTTCCAAGGCCCTTCGAGCTCGCCTCTCTCCTCTGGGCTCTATCTCTGTCTGAATGTCTCTCTCCTCTGTCTGTCTCTCTCTTGTCTATCTCTCTCTTGTGTTTTCTCTTTCTCTCACTCATCAGCCTTGCCTTCTCCCCAGGGGAGGCACCACCCCCCACTCTAAAACCAACCACACCCTCTTCTGGAGCACAAACCTGCTAGCCCCTGTGCTGGGGGGAGAAGGTGACTGACAGCGGAGTCATCCTGGGGTGGGGGGATCTGGGGTCCTTGAGACTAAGGACACTGTGGCAGCAGGTTGTGGGGAAGGAACTTCTCTGAGACACTTTTCCCACCTCTGTTCCTCCCCAGTAGGTCCCAGTCCCTGGAACCCAGTGTCACCATGAGCTACTCCAAGGTGAGTAAGAGCAGGTGATGGGGGACAGGGACCCTGGAACTCCATGCCCCCAATGTGCCCTCTCCCACCTGCACCAGCCTCACCCTACTCACCCCTCCAGATCCACCTGCTGGGTCCCACTTGCCAGGGGAGAGGCTGATGGGGACTGGGGGACGGTGGGCAGGGCGGGCCTCCCAGGCAGGTGACCCGTGCAGTCCCCCGTGGCCCATGCCTGATGGCCCGAGCTCAGTGGGTGAGTCCTCTGCTATCACCATCCTGAGGTTTTGAGACTTACTAACGAGCAGTCCCACAGGTTCATTTTGCTGTGAATCCTTCCACTTACGTGGCAGGTCCTAGTTATGGGACCAGAACTCCAGCAGGGAGGGAAATTATGGAGGCAGTGCTGGGTGTGTGCATTTGAATGGATGCACCTGAAAAAGCCTCTAAATGTGTACGTGCCCTGAGTATTTCCCAAGTGCTTGTGTCAGGGCTCAGTTAGGGACACCCTGGTACAAGAAGTATCATTATGGGATAAGAGTGTCACTTGAGGTGTTAGATCCTACCTGTTTGGGGGGAACTGGAGTAGGAGGGACTGCAGGATGAGAGGAAACAGAGACCCTGTAGACCCTCACACCCTGGGAAACCTGGAGTGGGGGACAGCACTTCCCTGGAAATTGTCAGAACGTTCCTCTCAGGGGCTGGGCTGGCCCAAGGGCAGGACATGTCTCTTCCTCCCTTCCTGGGTTCCCTCAACCTTTCTCTCTACCCTTTCGCTGCCCCACACCAACTGTGAGGCTCACCAGATCCTACAAGGAGCTGTGGGGCCTGGGGCTATGGGGTTTTCCAGAGCTCAGCGGCTGGGCCCAAGTTCAGGAGGGTGACATGTAGGGTGATGAGCTATTGCTACTAGCTGGCACAGTATTTCTTTTGCCTAATTTCATGTGAAATTGTGCTGGCACAATGGCACCAAGGTGAGTAGACAGATGCCCTGCCAAAAATATTTGCCCAAGGCCTGGTAAACTCTGTGATCTGGGAAGACAGGCTTGTCCTTTTTTTTTGAGTCAGAGTCTCACTGTGTCACCCAGGCTGGAGTGCAGTGGCACACTCGTGGCCACCGCAGCCTAAACCTGCTGGATTCAGGCAATCCTTCCACCGTCAGCCTTCCAACAAGCTGGAACTATAGGTGTGTGCCACCATGCCTGGGTAAATTTTTTTATTTATTGTAGAGACAAGGTCTCTCCAAGTTGCCCAGGCTGGTCTTGAACCCCTGGACTCAGGCAATCCTTTGCCTCTGTCTCCCAACGTGTTGGGAATACAGGTGTCAGCCACCATGCCTGGCAAGACTGGGGTCTTAAAGCGGACTTAAAAGAGAAGTCTGTGGGATGCCTCTTGCCTCTGGGTCCACACAAGTGTTTGGGGTGAGAATGGCTTGACATGGTGGGTTGGCAGTTGAGGGAAGCAACCAGTGCAGGGTAGACCCACCAGGCACCCCTCAATCTCAATGCATTCTCTAGAGAGGCAGGGCCACTATTTCCCACCCCATCCCTAAAAACCCTTCCCTGGGCAGGACTCTCAGCTGGAGCCATAGAGGGTGTGGGAAGAGCAAGCTGACTCAGCCCGCTCTGATGCAGCATTCTTTATCTTTCAAATGTGTGTGTGATAAAATCCCTAATTAATACTTTGCAAGAACTGATTGCCTGTTGGCAGAAGTTAGAGTCCTTTTTTACTGATGCAAAGGACATCTGGAGCACGGTTATGAAAATCTGGGCCTCCCTGGCAGCATAATTCATGTAGGTCTTCCGGGTATAGGGAGCCCACTAAGGGGGTGGAGGAGGCACAGGCACACCCTGAGGACCTCTGAATCCCACTTCTCAGAATGACCCTTCCATCACCACCTCTGTCCTCTTGTCCAAGGTCCTGCCCTTGACCCCCACCCTCAACTCCTCCTGTGCCCGGCATCCTCAACTCACCCAGCCAATCCTCCCTGCTGGCTTTCCTCCGACAGCTCTGACCGGTGGCTCTCACCCTGACATCTTAATAAAAGTTGTTTCAATGGAATCTCGTGCCTGCCTTGAGCCTTCTCTGCCAGGCAGGCCCAGGGTGGCCAGTTGGAGCAGATGGGAGGCAGGGGCCAGTGGATGCAGGGCAGATGTGGGTCCGGGCACCCAGCACTGGGTTCCAGCTTTGGGTGAGCCAGGACAAGCCACCTGGCCGCTTTCCTCTCCAAGGTTGGCATTGGTCACCTGCCATGGTGGGTCTGTGCTGAGGCCTGAGGTATGTTGGTCACAGTGTCTGAGGCACAGGAGGGGGATTCATGGATGTCCATTCCTGGGGCCATAGGGACGTGGCTCTAAGGGGGCTTTGGCCCATGTCTTTCTTTCAGTCCCCCTTCTATCTGCCCTCAGCACTTCCAGCTGGGCCGGGACCACAGAAACTCCTCAGGTTTCTCCCAAGTATACAGACCCCGGGAATGGGGGAAGAGAGGGGTCCAGGAGCACCCCGACCTGGCCAGAGATGAAGGCAGGGCAGGGAGGAGGCAGTGGTCTGAGGCCTCACGCCCCCCTGCAATTTCAGACATTGGGGGCAGCTGGGAGCAAGGCCTGGTGAGGGCAGCAGCTCTTACCATTTCAGAGGCTGAGTTCAAGGGTCCTGGAAGAAGCTCCAACCTGCTCCCCACTCTCTGCCTCGGGCTGACTTACACAGACTGGCCTCTCCATTCAGGGGTTTTTGACAGTGGCCAGCAGCTGCTGAGATGAAGATGGGGGTGGGCCCTAGGAAATGTGGTGGAATAAAAATGTGGATCCCCTTTGTTGGTGGCAGCAAATTTCCTTTCTTTTTTTTTTTTTTTTTTTTGAGTTGGAGTCTCACTCTGTCGCCCAGACTGGAGTGCAGTGGCCGCTCCCGGCCACCGCAGCCTCCACCTGCTGGGCTCCGGTGGTCCTTCCGCCTCAGCCTTCCAAGTAGCCGGAATTACAGGCATGCACTACCACACCCGGCTGATTTTTGATTTATTGTAGAGATGAGGTCTCGCTGTCCAGGCGGGTCTCGAACCCGCGGGCTCAGGCAATCAGTCCACTCACCTCAGCCTCCCAAAGGCGCGGGATTACAGGCTGAGCCACCGAGCCCGGCGCAAATTTCCTTTCTCTCAGGTGATTTTGTATCTTGTAAAAACCTCTTGCTCCCTCTCTGGATGTCCATCCGTGGCTAAGTCATTACCTTGGTTAAGGCCCTTGGAAGGTCACCGCTGGCAGAAAAAAGTTAAATCCCAGAAAATATCAGCTGCTTGTCCTGGGCAAAATCTGATAATGCAGTTTTTGTTTGGAGTCTAAGGTTAGACCTCAGTTTAATTAAAAGTGAAAATTCAGGACACATACATACAAATTTAAAAGGCTTTTTGCTTTTCTCTGCTTGTCGTTTGGGACGAGTGTGGGGAGCCCACCCTAACTTCTGAGTCTCTTCCCTCCAGGGCCCCAGTCTTGGTGTTCCAGGACTAGCAGCTGGAGGGGAAGGGGCGGCTGGGGTGTACGAGCGCTGTGACTACTGAACGGAAAGACCTATCTGATCTGTGGCCAGCGGAGAAGCGCCCCGCCCAGACCCCCGATACTCAGGGGACCTGAGTCTCTGGGAAGGCGCGCTCCACCCCAACCCTCATCCCGGATGATGAAACCGGATGATGAAACCGTCAGCAACACAGGTTGGGGGTCGCTGGTGAAGAGCCTTAGGCCTCTGCCACCTGCGAATTACTGGCCCAGGGGGGGTGGGGAAAGGAGTTGGTGGGCATAGGAAGATTGGGGAGCTCTCGGGTAGGAGCGGGGTTGAGGGCTGGCCCTGGAGTATCTCCCCCGGTCCTGCTTTGTCCTCAGGACTCAGGTGGGAGGGCTCCCCCGGGTCTGGAGCCAGACTCGCAGTGGCCAACCGCGTCCCTACGCGCGGGCGCCCCCTGGCGGCGAGTCTCAGAGCAGCGCCCAGAACCGCAGGTCTCCAGGGAGGCCGGGCCCAGCGTGAGGTGCGTGGAGTCCCGGCTGGGGCTGCCGTTGGCTGCGCATCCACCTTCCCCCCCAACCCCCGCATCCGCATTCCCACCTCCCCTGCCCCTGGACACACCAGGGCTTCGGCCACGCCTCACAAGTCCCCACCAGATACAGCGGTGAGAGACTCCAGCTCCTTTCCCTGTGTGGGACTGCTCTGCGCTGGATGACAACCCTTCAGCGGTAGGCAAAGTCCCCCTCAGCAGTGGCAGAAGGAGCGGGAGGAGGGTCACAGGCTGGTTGATCTTGCACTGACAATCACAAGCTCCAGACTTGGGGATTGTCTTGGGCGATCAGGGGATGTGAGGACCAGAGCTGGGGGCAGTGCAGTCCAGCCACTTGACCCCCTGGGTTGGGGTGACTGTTTTGGTCTTGGCGCTGCCATTGGGAAAGCGCCAGTAGTGGGCGCCCTTGAAGAAGTAGGTGTCACCTGTGGGGTAGGAGACACATCAGTATCCTGGCTGAGGGCCCCCTAATCTCCTATGCCCCTCACTCCAGACCCCAAGGCCACTAACTGGCAGGTGCCAGCGGCCTGGGCCTCTTCTCCTGTGCCCCTACACCTATGTTGGTGACAGTGACATTGTTGGGTGCGGAGGGTAGTGTGGAGCACGCCTTCCCAGACACTCAGGTCCCATGGGGACCTTGGGTCTGGGTGGGTCGTCTGCTCACTGGCCCCAGATCAGATAGGTCTTCCCATTAACATCTAGAACTGGGGGCCTGGAGGAGGAAGCTGGGAGGTCAGGGTGGGCTCCCCACACTTAGCCCCAAACACAATTCAAAGGGAAAATAAGCATGCAATCTTTTTATATAGATATGTAGCTTGGACATTCACTTAAAAATTTTTTTAAGACACTCAAGGTGAAGTGCAGTAGCGCCATCATTCCTCACTGCAGTCTCAACTTCCTGTGCTCAGGTGATCGTTCTGTCTCATCCTCCTAAGTAGCTGGGATTACAGGCCCGTGCCATCATGCCTGGCTGATTTTTAATTTTTTTGTAGAGACAAAAAAGGTGTCACTATGTTGCCCAAGCAGGTCTCGAACTCCTGGCCTCCAGCAATCCTCTTACCTCAGTCTCAAAAAGTGCTGGGATTCAGGCTTGAGTCACAGAGCCCTGATGGACATTCACTTTTTTGAGTCGGAGTCTCACTCTGTCACCCAGGCTAGAGTGCAATGGCACGCTCACGGCCACCACGGCCTTGATCTGCTGGGCTCAGGGAATCCTTCTGCTTCAGCCTTCCAAGTAGTTGGAACTACAGACGCACGCCACCATGCCCAGCTAATTTTTTTGATTTATTGTAGAGATGAGGTCTTGCCAAGTTGCCCAGGCTGGTCTTGAACCCGTGAACTTAGGCAATCCTTTCACCTCGGCCTCCCAAAGTACTGGGATTATAGGCATGAGCCACCGCTCCCAGTCTCACTTTTAATTAAATTGACATTTAACCATAGAGCTCCAAACAAAAATTCAAATCTCATTACCAGATTGTACAAGATCCACAATCACCTCAGAAAAACATCAATTTGCTAGCCACGAACAAAGTGGGGCCCACATTTTATTGAACCATATTCCCTAGGGGTCTGCAGTTAACTAAAATCTTCATCCGTGGACCCACATTGCATCCAAAAGGTGTTCCTCTGCCCGAAGGTGAAGATAGGCAGGCCCCAGCCCAGGGATGGCAATTCAGACCTCCAAAAAACAGGGGGAGCCCACCTGGGGGCCCAAGGCTGCTCACTCTCCCAGCAGCTGATGCAGACTTGAGAGGAGCTGGGGTGGGGGAGCAGGGGAGGGACTAGGTTGTCCTTGACGGCCTGGAGTCAAGAGACTGGGAAGGAAGCAGTGATTGGCAGGTTTTTAGCCAGGGTTCCCATACGGCAGAGAAAAGGAGGAAAACAGGAAACTCAGAATGTGCCCCAAACCAATAGTGACCTTCGCCCTCGGGATCCCGTGCGCTTTCCTGAGCGCCAGCCGGACATCCCCGGCCCCTTCGGCCCCGCGGTCTTCTTGGATCTCACAATGAAGATGTCCTTCATCCTCCCCGGAGGGAGTTCTGCTCCTTTCCTGATGCCTTTCTGCTCCTTTCCTGATGCTGGAGGGCCCGCCCCGTCGGGCGATGCCGCGGTGGAGTGCAGGGGCGTGCCAGGCGCGCAGGCGCGGGGCGGGAGCTGCTGTCTCGTCGTCGCAGGCCACAAACTGGCGGCCTCTTCCCTTCTCTTAGGGGAGGAGGGAGGAGTCTTCAGTGCTGTAATGATGCGGTGAGGACCGAAGTGGAACTGGAGGTCATCGGCTCTGGTCTGCACCAGCTTCCTCTTACAGAGAAAACAGATTCTTACTCCGCTTATGCGGATAATTATATCGCCATAAATTAACAATACTCACAAAATCTGGAGAAATCAGGCAGAGAGGAAAATATATGCTTCAAATTTTGCCCACGGGAGTATCTTTTACTCAGTTGTTAAAAGCTGTTAGTGGCTCAAAAGATTAAAGGTTTTCTTGACTCTGTGAGAAAAAAAAAACACAGAAAGAATCCGCAATGTTCTAAACAAAAGGTTGAAAAATTTATGTCCGCCTCCTGATAATATAAATAATAATATTTATAAATAATATTTATAAATAATATTTATAAATAATATTTATAAATAATAATATAAATAATATTAGTCCTGTCCATGTACTTAGTTCTACCTATTAACTTGCTGTTCTGAAATTGAATCAGCAAACTTCATGGACATGTAACCTCTATGGTAAGAGCCCTGGCATTGTTTCCTAGTCTGATGGTACACTCTTCAAAATTATCAGAAACCTGCATACAAGAGCGCCTCTCAGAGTCCTATAGCTGATTATAAACTGCTCTGAAAAGAGTCAAAGCAAGACAGTGACTGTGGACGACAAACGTCTTAGGACAACCATGGTCAAACAGACAATTGACAAGGAAATTCAAAGACACAACTGATAAAGAAATTTGTTATGTCTTTGGCACACACATTCTACATAATAATCATTATTGTTACTGATAACATATAATAAGGCATGAAAATTATAGGAATATCATGTAATTTTGGAACACATATTATTAATACATTTATGTAAATATAGCCTAAAGAAAGTTAAAAACCTTTCATATTTGACAATGCCTCCCGTGTGATTTCAACATACCAAATAAGCAAAATTGTCTCTTTTAGACTTCAGGGAAACCTAATGTCTAAAAAAGTTAGTGGGATCACAAAGACTAAATTTGAGAACTTGAAATTTTGGTTTTGGAAAATCTGTTAAATATTGATGGTTTACAATACTTGATATCACAGAATAGGATCCCAGTTCTTTGTAAAATAAGTCATTCATTAAACCCAAAATGATAATCAAAAGATGTTAAAAGGCAAACCTTTGCTCTAGCTAGAAGAGACAAGGTTTTGTTTTTTCTCTTCTCTTTGCTAGAGGAGACATGGTTTTTTTGTTTGTTTGTCTGTTTACTTGTTTGTTTTTGAGTTGGAGTCTCACTCTGTTGCCCATGCTGGAGTGCAGTGGCACAATCACAGCCACCCCAGCGCCCCAGTGTTGCCCTGCTGGGCTCCAGCAATTCTTCCACCTCAGCCTTCCAAGTAGCTGGAACTACAGGCTTGCTACCATGCCCGGCTAATATTTTAGTTTGCTGTAGAGGTGAGGTCTCGCCAAGTTGTCCAGGTTGGTCTCGAACCCAAGGGATCAGGTAATCCACTTGCCTTGGCCTCCCAAAATGCTGGGATTACAGGTTGAGCCACTGAGCTCGACCAAGACATGGTTTTTTAAACCATGAGACCTTATACGGATGCATTGTGAGTTGGCTGAATCTCTCTGTCTCCGTCTTTTTTCTTTTCTGCAGTTTACTGGAAAGGCAAACAATAACTTTTTTTTAATGTCTTAAATGTTAAACAAAAATCTTATTCAAGACAGATAACTAAAATGCACCTTGGCGATAGTGTAATATTAATGTTAAAGCTAATTTTAACAAAATCTTATGAGCAAGTCTATCTAGCTTTAATTAGTTTGACTGTAAGGGAAGATTTTCATAAACCTTTATAATTTTCTATTAAAGAACAGATCAACACTCCAAAAAAAGGCCGAATTCCAGTGTAAGGCCCAGATTCTGGTTATGCAGAGTGTGCTTCTGATAATCATGTTCTACTTACAAAAAAACTAGACAATACTCTTTCAATTTTAGCAAACTCGAGCACACCCAAATTTCCTTCCATAAGCTCCATCTGCAACACACCTACAATTTGCTTAAACCTTCCGTTTTATCCTAAAAATGTTCTTTCCTTCCTAACTTTCTGTATTCATTTAGTTTATCTATCATTTTTTCTTTCAACTTACAACAAATTAAAAACCTCTAAAATAGGCAACATTACTTTTCTTTCAGCCAAAACCACATTCCTGTGCCTTCTTACAACTGTTTACCACAAATACAGCCTGCTTTCCTTACACACTTTGCGTGTGAAATTGTTTTTCTCATATCTAGTAGGATTAATCGCATACATGTTTTTTTTAAGTTGGAGTCTCACTCTGTTGCTGGAGTGCAGTGGCACTGTCACGGCTACTGCAGCCTCAACCTGCTGGGCTCAGGCGATCCTTCTACTTCTGCTTTCCAAATAACTGGAACCAAAGGTGGGTGCCAGCACACTTGGCTAACTTATTGATTTATTGTAGATACCTGGTCTCCCCATGTTGCCCAGGCTTGTTGAACTCCTGGGCTGAAGCAGTTTTCCCACCTTGGCCTCCCAAAGTGCTGAGATTACAAACATGAGCCAACGTGCCTGGCCTAAAGGCATTTGACTTAAAGTTTCTATTTTGCTGAGAAAACATTTAACTTAAGTGTTGATTTTTTACAAATTGATTAGTTAGGGCTCTTTCATATAATTTTATAGTAAAATATCACATATGCATGACCCACATAAATACATAGACATGCAGACAGAAGCAGATTTTATTTTATTTTATTTTTTGAGTTGGAGTGTCACTCCCGGCCACTCCCGGCCACCGCAGCCTCACCTGCTGGGCTCCTGCGATCCTTCCGCCTCAGCCTTCTGAGTAGCCGGAATTACAGGCATGCGCTACCACGCCTGGCTAATTTTTTGGTTTATTATAGAGATGAGGTCTCGCTGCCCAGGTGGGTCTCGAACCCGCGGGCTCAGGCAATCCACTCACCTCAGCCTCCCAAAGGCGCAGGATTACAGGCTGAGCCACCGAGCCTGGCTAGCAGATTTGATAGATTCATAAGATTTTCATTTGCCAGTTTTCAAAATTCCCTCTCCCCTTCTAGTGCCATCATTTGCTTAAACCAAGGGGGAAAAGTGGTATAAGTAAATTTCAGTTAAGATGGCTAGGAAAAGCACTTTTAAAAAAATATGAAATTATAATTTATTCTAGGCTATCTAATGGTATATCATATACTTTATCTGAAGTAGTGAGGAAGTCCTTTTTTTTTTTTTTTTTTTAGTTGGAGTCTCACTCTGTCGCCCAGGCTGGAGGGCTGTGGCACACTCACAGCCACTCCAGTGTTGACCTGCTGGGCTCCAGTGATCCTTCCGCCTCAGCCGGAACTACAGGCACCTGCTACCATGTCCGGCTAATTTTTTTTTAATATATTGTAGCAATGAGGTCTCGCCAAGTTGCTCTGGCTGGTCTCGAACCCGCGGGCTCAGGCAATCCACTCACCTCAGCCTCCCAAAGTGCTGGGATTACAAGCTGAGCCACCGAGCCCAGCCAGAGGACGTCTTATCTCTACATTCAGTTATCATGCATTTATTCATCAACAAGTTTTCTTTTTTTTTTTGAGTAGGGAATCTCACAGAAAAGCACTTTAAATAAAGGTACGATAACATATGAATTAAAACAACGGAAAAGGGGGGGAAAAACCCATCAGGCAGATACTCTTACAAATGGTGGTTTCCTAAAAGATATAAATTTCTTTTACACTATATATATATATGTGTGTGTGTGTGTGTGTGTGTGTGTGTGTGTGTGTGTGTTTGTGTGTGTGTGTATATAT